>NC_044920.1:2996051-3075279 GCF_003576645.1 Ipomoea triloba | reverse complement strand
AGAGATATATATATATATATATATATATATATATATATATATATATATATATATATATATATATATATATATATATATATATATATATATATATAAGTGAGTCATCTCCATTTTTGGTCCTACTGTTATTGGGGCATTGCCAATTTTAGTCCACTTCGTTAATTTTTGCCATATTGCGACCAGTCTTATTTAGTCATTGCCACTTTTAGTCCACCGTTAAAATTTTTGTCAAATTGCCGTTAGGGATATTTTTGGCCTTTTCATGCTTTGGTCATCTCATTGACCCTTTGCAGTGGTTTTCTTACACATTTTCATCAATTGAAGAGGTCCAACGAAAGCTATGTGACCCACATTACAAGCTATGTGACTCACATTACAAAGCCATGACTTTTACCAGACCTCTTCATTGGATAAAAATCTGTAAGGAAAACCACTACAAAGGATAAAGGAGATGATCAAAGCATGAAAAGATCAAAATACCCCTGTTTTGGACTGTTATTTGAGGAAAATTTTTACGGTGGACTAAAAGTGTCAAGGACTAAATAAGACTGGCCGCAATGTGGCAAAAATTAATGAAGTAGACTAAAATTTGCAATGCCCAAAAAACAGTAGGACCAAAAATGGAAATGACTCTATAAAAGTAGAACTAACCCTTTAACAATTAGAAATTAAAATTCAGACCTCAAATTTATAATGCTTAACATCTAAATTCTTAAATCCCTAATTAATTTCCCTATTATAATCTGTATCTGTCGCTCCTCCAAACTCAGCCAAATCCGACGGTCGACGACGAAGCCAAGCCCAAGGCCGACGAGTCGACGACGACGACGCCCTCCCCTGCGAATCTGCGAAGAAGACGACAGCCGACGACGCCGACGCCGACGCCTCCCGCCCTCCCCTGCGAATGCGAATCTAGGTATGTCTTCTTCAATGAGTTTATTCACTTATTCTACATCGTGAAGGCTCCCATTCTTGATTCTTCGACTGAAATCTACGGTATTTGGAATTTTGGATTGTGAAGGCTTCAATTTGTTCCATCTAAGCCGTAGCAGCAGTGTGAGTGTGAATTTGGAAATTTTGGATTGTTAATTTGTTATTGAGAATTTGAGATATACTTTAAGAATTGAATTGTTAAAAATGTAGGAATTATGATATACTTTGCAGTGTTTATAACTTTATATTGGATTGCTGTAGTTAATGAATTCGGATGATTACAAAAACAAATTGAGCTATTTTACCCTCAGAGGATAGAGATATGAGTTGGCATTAGGCATTTTCTTCTCTTTTCCTAGCCTTCATGTCTGTCTGTCTGTCAATCAATGTGCACTGAACTTTGATTATATTAACCTTTAAGCCCTCCTGCCCTCATACAAAGTCAAAAACTAAAAGAAAAGAAAAGAAATGCAAAATGGGTTCTTTGGGTGGTGGTGAAATTGCAAATAGCAAGAAGGCTGTGTGGGTATATCCAAAAGTGATGGGTGCTAATCCATCTGAAAGATGGGGACATTGTGCTTGTTACTTTAATAGTATGGTTTAGTGTATGTCTTTGGGGTAAGTAAATTCCACTTGTTGTTGTTGCCACCCCTCTCAAGTTTTTACAATCTCTGCATATATAGTTGGTAGGTGGAGATATTATATATGCAAGTGTACTGTTTCCCTACCTATATATTGTATGAAGAAACAGAGAGAAAATAAAAGAAGAAAATGACACCCCTTAAACTATCCTGCTGTAAATAAGATGCATGTAAATTGATCTGATATTTACAACAATTTGAGACAAAAATGAGCATGGTTTTGAACATGGATGTAACCATGCATAGTATTATTATGGTTGATGGAACTGAAATGAAATGGTGTTCATTTGGCAGCTAGCATATCAATACATCATATCATATTATATTTTTCTGTGTGCATTTTAATTTATTTATTTTGCAAATGCTGCTACAAGAACATGATTGATTAAAGGGAAAAGCAGTCTTATGAAGTTTATTTTATTTTTTTAGCTTATTTTTCTTTTAATTTTATCTTTGTTTTGCTTGTGCTACGATAGATCACTTTTTGAATTAGAGGATAGAGATATGAGTTGGCATATGCTTCCAGAGATATAAATTGATTATATTATTAATTGAAGCATGAAGTTAAATAGGTCGAACTCGAGCTTGAAAGTTCGAGCAATATGACTTGAACTCGAGCTCGAGCTAAAAAATTCGAGCCAATCGAGTCGATCTCCAATTCGAGCTCGTACACTTGATCCAATCGAGCCGAGTTCGACTCGGTTCATTTGCAAGCCTAATATTCCCAACTTTGTTCAAATTAGATCAGATATTTTTTAGATCAAATACATTTATTTTGTATTAAATCTACTATCTATCTACTATGAGAAATATAATAAGAGTCAATGTTGGTAAGGTTATAATGGGTATAAAAATTATGTTGGTGTAATAATGTGAATTGATAACTTGTACATTTTGATTTATTCATTGTACAATAATAAGATATTTCCAAAGTTACCATCTTTCAGTTTTTACTTTTCCATTTATGTACAAATTTTAGTAACGGAATATTCCATTAACTATTTTGTTTTAATATGAAAATTGTTAGGACATCATTTTTATTCTCGATTATAACTGTCTACAACAATACTCATCTTTACTACTACTATTATTACAAGTTGAAAATACTTATTTTGATTATATTGAAAATAATCATTTTTATTTTAAATTAATTATTTAATATTTAAAAATTGTACTAAGTTATTCACTTATTTTAATTTTTGTGTTTGGCATTAATTTAATCGCGCAATGCGCACATTATAACTAGTTAATAACTTAATAATAATAATAATAAGTGAAAATATTTAGGTAATAATTAGCTCTCTAATAAAGTACAGCAGGAGACAATGCGACATGTTTTAACCCTTTTGTGTGGGACTTCGACTTCTTCGTATCCTAATTAAGCTCACAGTCTTTGTTATAGGATTTGATTGTCGGCTATAGTTTGCTCTGTGTTAAGGTTTCCCGGGTAGCGACCGTTTCTCCCTCTCCTGTTCGCAGTGTTTTCCTCTTATCTGATCTGCCGATCTGGTTACATTCTCTGTTCCAGGTAAATCTCTAATCAATCTTACACAGTTACACTCCAATTCACTTAAGATCTAGAGAAATTTTCCTGTTACATGATCAGTACAGTGAAGATTTCAGATTTATTGATGAACAAATGGTTCTGGATCTCATGAATTCTTTAATTTTATTATTTATTTTAGAAAAAAAGTTTGTGTGTTTCGTTGTGCATCTGAACTTCTGGGAAATTGCAGTAATTTATACTGTGCTTGGGTAAATTGAAGTTTATGGTTGGTTTAATTGGTGTAGCTATGAAGATTTAGCCCGGTTTTTATGAGGAATTGAGGCTTTTTCCTAAGAATTTTTGTGTTTTGTGTCTTTGACTTGCATGTAATTCTAAAAGAAATGCACATATATGAATTGTGAACTTACGTGGCTTTTGCAGTGTCATATGACACTGTGCCTAACTCTACTTAAAGGAAAAAGTAATGCTGGGCGTAGTTGCACAGGGGGATTTAACAATTCTGAGCAAGGAGTTTACTATGAATTTAATTGTTTGCAAAAGGTTATGAACTTTTTTTTGGTTCTTACACAACCAGGTAATATTAGTGAGTTTTACACCATATTTTTATAAATTGAACAGTACATGCATGAGTTTTAAAGTGCAGCCTGCTCCCACTTTTTTGTGTTTTTACTTCTCTTTTTGTGTCAGTATATAATTCGTGCCTAATTGGATTATAGAGAAATTTTCTTTTAAGCATTACTATTCCTTGGTTGAGCTTTTATTGCAAATGTATGATGCATCAATGCATATTTATTCCTCCACCTGGAGGAAGTTGGTGCTATTGTCAGATATTTTTAAATTTTAGTTAGTGTGTTGATCCTGTTCCATTTCAAAATATTTATATGTCCAAGATGCAGCATTTTCCTTCTAAAATGTGTGGTTTTCTCAGTTATGACTGTGACATTTGTTTTCTAAGTAGCTAGTAAATAAGTTCATTGAATCCATTGTCCATTGGTGCTACAAAGTTGGTGTAATTTTCTGATATTATTCATTACTCAGTATTAGGCTTATTTTGATGTAAAAGCAACATTTTAATATTAGTAAGGTAATATTGTCAGTCTTGTTATTTATCAAAATATAATTGCCATATAATGATATAGTTTGGATTTTATATGGCAGGGAGATCATACATTCATACATAGTAGTGACAAGGAAGGAAAGATGCCTGCACAGAAAATTGAAACTGGGCACAGTGACACAGTTCACGATGTGTCTATGGATTACTATGGAAAACGTGTGGCGACAGCTTCATCTGATGCCTCCATCAAGATAATTGGTGTGAGCAACAACTCTACTTCACAGCACCTTGCTACTCTGGCCGGTCATCACGGTCCAGTTTGGCAGGTTTCATGGGCACACCCTAAATTTGGTTCACTCCTGGCTTCCTGTTCATTTGATGGTAAAGTCATTGTTTGGAAGGAAGGGAATCAAAATGAGTGGACACAAGCTCAAGTTTTCACTGATCACAAATCTTCAGTTAATTCTATTTCGTGGGCTCCTCATGAACTTGGGCTTTGCTTGGCATGTGGATCATCTGATGGGAACATCTCTGTTTACACCGCCAGGTCAGACGGTGGTTGGGACACCACAAGAATAGACCAGGCCCATCCTATTGGAGTAACTGCAGTTTCATGGGCACCTTCAATGGCTCCCGGTGCTTTAGTTGGTTCTGGTTTACATGACCCTGTTCAGAAGCTTGCATCAGCTGGCTGTGATAACACTGTGAAGGTGTGGAAGCTTTATAATGGTGTTTGGAAGATGGATTGCTTCCCTGCCCTTCAGATGCACACTAACTGGGTGAGGGATGTTGCCTGGGCACCCAATTTGGGGCTTCCAAAATCAACAATTGCAAGTGCTTCAGAGGATGGTAAAGTTGTCATATGGACAGTGGCAAAAGAAGGAGATCAGTGGGAAGGGAAGGTTTTGCATGACTTTAAGACACCCGTTTGGAGGGTCTCATGGTCTTTGACTGGAAACCTGTTAGCCGTAGCTTCTGGGGACAACAACGTCACACTATGGAATGAAGCAGTTGACGGGGAGTGGCAACAGGTCACAACTGTTGACCAATAGAGTTCCAGTTAGTCTATATCTCTATCCAAGACATCTTTACCGGCCTTGTCGAGTTCTCCTTTTGTTTGGCTTATACCAATCCCTTCATAGTTTACCCAATCCCAGGACTGAAGTAAATTACAAGTCTTCATACTGTTTTCCTTCAACTTATATTTTGCCATGCCGTATTTCCGTTATCATATTTCAGGTCAAATACACTCTTTGAGGTTGCTCTTGCACTTATAACATTCTTGTGACTAGGCCCCTGGACCCTTTTTATTTTGAGTTATTAATTGCAGTATATGTGGTTGTGAGAGATATCTCTCTTCTGCTCTGTTTTTTTCCTCACTTGTATACTGATCCAAAGCTTAGGACTGTTGATAATCCTCGAGTTTTTATTATTGAATATTCATAGGATTTTAACACAGGAGTATTGGAAGATCAAAGTTAGAGGTTAGCAATCCAAGGCCACAAAATGCTAGTTTGCACCTAACTGATTAACTAGGATTTTGTTGTTGTTGTTGTTCACATTGCCCAATTACTTGCTACCTACAAGCTTGTGGATTCGAGGGCTACGATGCTACATAAACATGTCCTTGGATCGGAGATCTATGTACACTTCGTATGTTTTTTTACTTTTGAGTTGAGCTTGTGTAGTTGTGTTAGATATATATCTCTACTGTAATAAAGCTAAACGTACTTGGTAATTAAAAATAGGAAAACTTTCCGTGCAAATTAAACATATTTGGTAATTAAAAATAGGTAAAACTTTTTGCCTAAGGGTGTGTTTGGAAATCAGGAATCATTTTCTAGGTTTTCGTGTTTGGTAACCCATGAAAAATTAAAGTCAAAGGAAAACATTTTCTTAGTCAAAGTAAAATACCCTTGTTTCTTTGGAAAATGACTTCCCTTTTTTTTTTTGAGGGGAAGTCATTTTCCTATCTCTTCATACGCTTTTCATCATCGCCGTCTCTTCATCGAAGTCTCACTTTCTCTTCACAATCTGTCTCCCTTACTTTCTCCATCGAAGTCTCACTTTCTCTTCGCAATCCGTATGAGGACATGTCCCATTTTATTTTAGGGAAACAGATTTTGAAGAGAAAGTGAGACTTCGATGGAGAGACGGCGATGATGGGAAGCGTATGAGGAGAAAGAAAAATGACTTTCCCTAAAAAAAAAAAAAGGGGAAGTCATTTTCCAGAGAAACAAGGGTATTTTACTTTGACTAGAAAAATGTTTTCCTTTGACTTTAATTTTCCATGGGTTTCCAAACACACCCTTAAGTCTCATACACAAAGTTTATTGCACAAGGGAACAACATCATGGATATTTTTAAGCAGTAATGCTATATGGAATAACTGCATGTTAATATACAGCTTTAATAAATAGAAAGCACCATTTACTTTACAAATATATAGCTTTAAACCTTGTTAAAGATAAATTACTTACATCAAATATGTGCAACATGTATGCCCTTTCTTTACAACTGCACACATAATCTAAGACACTAAATACATAATTTATAAAAATGCTGAATAAATAATATTAAACAGATAGAATTCAGTATTTGAAGAATATATTAAAACATAATAATTTGAATAATAAAATATACAGTTTTGATTTATTTCTATAAATAAAATAATTTGGCTAATTTATAATACATCTATTAATAAACAATTGTAAATTTTTATCATTCATTATGTAAATTATCAACATTCAATATGGTTTTCAAAAAAAAAAAAAAATTCAAATATATAAATTGTGTATTTTGATCATGGAATAACTATTGGTCTAATACTGGCAAAGTGCCAATAGCCCAAAACAAAGAATTCTACCCAATCCAATAGCCCAATACAAAAGACAAAACTCATTAGCATTTAGCATATACCTATCCTGAATCCCTGATCGCTTCTCAGCTTATCGCAATCTCGCCTTCTCCTTTCTCCATTTCTCCGGCGACACTCCGGTCAGGCGGTCACTCCCTCATATCCTCAGACGGTCAAACCTCAGTTCAGCGACTCAGCTGCGACCGTAGGGGACTCATGCACTCAGCGACTGCAACTCTTCGTCATCGGTCCTCACTCTCCTCAGCGCCTCAGACCTCACCTCAGTCCTAAGCTCAAGGTAATTTTTTTACATATTAAAATTGAAATTGTGTTTCGAAGTTGTAAATTTTCTTTAAATGTTCTTTATTACTCCGTATTTTATGTACAATTTTGAGAAATAAGAGTTACTGTGTAACCTGTGTTTGAGAAAATTATTTATGGAGTCTGTAAATTTTGGAAATTATGGAGTCTGTAATTATGTAGAAAATTAATTATGGAGTCTGTAATTATGAGAAAATTGTATGTTTAATTGTTTAACCAGTATAATTGTATAAACAATTTTGGGCACTGGTTGACTGGAGTAATGTGTTTGTATCACTGTGGAATAATTGATTAATCCTTCAGTAACCAATAACTGACCAGTCGGTTATACCCTCCACTTCAGACGGTTTCTGTCTGTTGTGCTAGTAAAAAATGTGACTCACAACTTTTCTGAGACTGTGAGGCGCCACTCTCGGACGCCGGGGAAGCCGCAATTATTCCTGGTTCCTCTATGAGCCTTACTCACTGCTATGTTTTATTTTTGTGAATTTGGTTTGACGATCTGAAACTTTATCTCCTGACCATTAGGATCAGTTTAAGCTTTGAATAAACATTTTTTTTGTGTGTGGATATTTTGTTTCTCCTTAAGTTACACGTGAGAATAAAGAGTTTTGAAGCATACCTGGACACTTGTTTCATTGGCTTGAATAATTATGCGGCAAATATGTTGAACATGAAATACATTAATGGCTCATTAATTTGCACTTGTTGGTGAATGGTCATTAGCAGTTTATCATTGCATTTTTTAAGGTAACAGGAATTTTATGGCTGAAGTAGTGGTTGAAATATAGTGTAATTATTCTGGCTGACAACAAAACCTAACATTTTGTTTTTGGATTTTGTTGTTATTTCAATTACTGTTGCTGTCCAGAGATTTGGGGCATGAGAGCACAAGCACTGGCAGTTCAACAATCTCTTATTGGCTCTGTTGTTTGCTCTCGAAACTGTAAATCGTCTCTCTGCTCAATCTGGAGTTGTTCTAGATCGTCATACCCCCCATACAAACTCAGTTCTTTTCTCTCTTATCAATTCCCCATGTCTTTTGCCACCAAAATCCCAAACCCTCTCTTCCACCAACCATTCCTGAAAACTGTTGGTTCTCATTCCTCAGCTTCTACTCCTGAAAGGTTTCATTTTTCTAAGCCTATCACTTTTCAGAAAATTCCCACAAAACTAATTTCTGTGGTACCGCCTGCATCATCATCACAATCATCCTCGGTATCTCTACAACCTGTTGAAGACTTGCCCCCGAAGCTTCAAGAGATAGTCAAGCTTTTCCAAGCAGTAGAGCAGCCCAAGGCTAAGTATGAACAGCTTTTGTTTTATGGGAAGAATTTGAAGCCGTTGGATGCTCAGTACAAGACTGGTGAAAATAAGGTCCAGGGCTGCGTTTCGCAGGTCTGGGTAAGGGCATATCTTGATGCAAATAAAAATGTCATCTTTGAGGCTGATTCTGACTCGGTGCTCACTAAGGGCCTTGCAGCTTTGCTGGTTCAAGGGCTTTCAGGCCGCCCTGTTGATGAGATTGTGAGGGTATCACCTGATTTTGCAGTACTTCTTGGGTTGCAACAGAGTTTAACACCATCAAGGAACAATGGTTTCTTGAATATGCTCAAGTTGATGCAGAAGAAGGCTCTGCAGTTGTATGTGGAAGCTGAAAAGACAGGAAGTTTGGGTCATGATGAGGATGCAAGCAATACAGCTGAGAGCTCGAATTTTGGAGTGACTAATGATAATGGAAATGAGAATTTGAAGACTGGACTGAGTTCTGAAGAGAGTGGTGGTAATGATAGTAAAGCAGTATCGTCTGGTAGTGTTATTTTGGGGAGTCGGGGGATGAGAATTAGGGAGAGATTGGAGAGGGATCTCATGCCTGCTGAATTGGACGTTGAAGATATTTCATATCAGCATGCTGGTCATGCTGGGGTTAGGGGCAGTGATGGTGAGACACATTTCAATGTGAGAGTGGTTTCTGAGAAGTTTGAGGGCAAGAGTTTGGTTAAGAGGCATAGATTGATTTATGATTTGTTGCAAGAGGAGCTGCAGAGTGGACTTCATGCGTTGTCCATCATTGCTAAGACACCATCTGAAGTAAATAGTAGGTGAAAATCTCAGCTTTAAAAAGGTCTTAGCATTCTTTCTCATTTAAGTTCTTATTGAAATTGGTTTTTGTCAGTACCAATATTGTGCTATTATAGGCACTTGAAGCAAGAGATTTTGAAAGATGTTTTCTTTTCCTTTTAGAACCATGAGAAGGATATAGGATTTGTACTACCCTGTAAAAAATAGTTCAAGAACTTGTTTTCCTAATTACTATGTTCTGTTTAGTATGTTACTCAAAACAATTTATAATATAAATTTTTTTACCAGACTTTCATAAATACAACCTGACTTTGATGTATTTGACACTTGCAAAAACACTTGGGGAATGATGACAAGCAAGCATTGGTATAAATTCCTACCTGCTCTCTTGTTATCTCCCTCAGGCCTCAGTTTCTAGACATTGTTGTGGCTTTCATGGGTTGAGGCATTGAGGAATTGCCAACACATACAAAACATTGCTTTCCTTGGTACTTCCTAGCTCAATAAATTTGTAATTATTGAGATTCTTTCAAGGCCTAGGTGCCCTCAGATAGAGTTTGAAGCCATATAAATGAGGCATGATGTATTCTGGTAAGGATGGAGTTACTACTGTTGTTGCTGCAGAAGAGTAGCACTCAATAGATTCATGGAGCATTTCTGTCTTCTTGTAAGTCTGCTTGTATATAAATGTGTTATGGATCTGGTGATGCATATCAATTTGTTTACTCATCATCTGTTTCTCTAATTGTAACTGCATGCTAGACCTGAGCTAGAGTATGGGGTCAAATGAACATTGGATGGATTATTGCCCGCATATAAGCGTTTTTTTTTTTTAAATAAAAATAAAAATGTTTTCCTTTTTAACTTAAAAGTTAATGAGAAAAATGAGCTGAGGGAATTTTGTTGATAACATGAGTAGGGTGCAAGATGAGATGGGGAGCTTTGTGTTGTTTAAGCCTGTCTTTTTTGCAATTCAATTGAGGATTTAGTTCTCTAAATCCTTTTAGAACATGCTGCAGAAGGGAAGCGATTAAATTGTTTATCAGCAAAGTGTGGCCAATATTGAACACATAATTTTCACAAACAAGCACCTTAAATCTACTCAGTAGCACAAATTATTAGGTGTCCCCTGGCCTGGGATGTTAAAAATGGACAATATTATGATAAATGCCATTACTATTTACTTGCCCTTTTTGTTTATCTTGTGGTAAACAGATCACAAAGTACTGTAATCACTGCCATTCCCTCATGACTGAGATCCAGAAATAGGGTCTAAACTGGAACTTAGAGAAACAGAACAACCATTAAAAGATATTAACTGAAGCCAGTGAATGTGCACACAATCCACTTAATTTTGTGGAAAATTTTAAATTTTAATCTTCTAACCTACAATCCTACACTATATATTCTTGAAACAAATATATTGGCAAAAGCCAAAAGATATATTGATATAGTGAAGTCAATACAGTTGGAAATCCAATTTGGTACATAGGTATCAGCCACCAGTGACCATAAAATCATACTCTTTGATATCCTCTTAGTATTTCCCAATAACTTTAGGTAGTACCAATCGAACACTAGCAAAATCTTCACAATCACAAAGAATTGGTCACCGGATGTCCATTTTCTAGATAGGGTCCTATTTTAACTTTCTAAAGTTTTGCTACTGCAACATTCAATCTGCCATTACCACCCAGGTTTTTTTTTTTTTTTTTTTTTTTTCTATGTTCTCATCTTTGCTTATGTTTGGCATCTCTTTGTGATAATTAATGTACATCTCAATCTACAAAGTAGTTGTTGGTGGTTGGTTTACTATTGCTATGGTATGTACGAAAAAGTAAAAATGATCTTACTGCATCTTCTTCATTATTGTTCATTAAAAAAAATAGAGAAATGATGTTTGCTTTTCTGTTCCTTATTTCTTAGCATTGAGTGATATTGTTGTTTGTACAGGTAATAAATAAATAAATAAGTTTATAGGGAGCTTTTTTTTTTTTTTTTTTTTTTTTTTTTTTTTTTTTTGCATGGAATGACATCCATTCCAAAGACAAAGAAATGATGAATGCTTACAGAGAAATGCTGACCTACATTAAATCAGCAGTGACGCGAAATTGCAGTGAAAGTGTATAAACAATATCATGGATTTTGTTTCTGGATCAGGCGATCAGCTAATCAGAACTTTAGCCTCCTTCAAGAGTTTTACCAGACTACACTGAATGCCCTTGAAGAAGCAAATAATGAGGTCATATTCTAGTTTCATCTGACATTGAAATAAACTTTCTGAAAGAAGTCACACTGCTTTTCTTTGTCTTGCAGAGGCTATGGTTCAAGACAAATTTAAAGCTGTGCAAAATTTGGTTTGATATGGGTGAATGAGCAAAGTATGGTTTGTCAGCTTACCTCTGGCTATTTTGTTACTTTCTAAGATGGAGAGTTAACCTAACTAGATATTTTATATTTTTATTTAGATTCTGAAGGAACTAAATAAATCATGTAAAAAGAAGATGGTTCATATGATCAGAAGAAAGGTACACAGTTATTGGAGGTATATGCAATTGAGATCCTGATGTACACTGAGACTAAGAATAACAAAAAGCTGAAGGTATGCTAGCCTTTTTGCTGTTTTATGACTTTATCCATCATGGTTTCCTTTATTCATGCATTAGAGTTTTGAATTATGGTATTAATGTTCTCTCGTGACTTTATGATTATAGCATATTGTGTGGCATGTTTGCCACTTGGATTAAAGTGTAGATCTGAATTTGGAATTGGATCAATAGGCTCTTGTCATTTGCTCCTTATGTAATTTCATCTAGAGAACTTATCTTTGGTTCTTTAATAAGCTATCACTCTCCACTCCCCCTGTCCTCTCATCTCTTTCTTTTTCACTCGTATTTTGTTTTATTATTTTATTTGTTGCCTCAATGGGTATGTTTGCTTGCTTATTTCTGAATTGAGATTCTTATGCATGTATGCGTTTGTGATGTGAATTGTAACATCATCAGTATATTAGGAACTTGTGCATATTGATGGGATTCTAGTTATCCATTGATAACCTAAATGTGTGCAAAAGTAATTTGAGAAGGTATAAAGATGGGAACTGGCAGAGGGTAAAATAGATAGCCTTTTATAATATAAATAAATGCTTGCAAAAGTAAATTGAGAAGATAGAGATTTATATGAATATTTTGGTTCTTTAGGTATTTGAGCTTATAAAGTACTCCCTTTGTACACAAATAACCATCTTCTTGGAAAATAAACACAGATTTAGGAGAGCATATGGAGACTTAATGTACCTTGCATGAATTCCTTAATTTGAGCATATAGGAGAGCATGTGCTAGATGTGGTAAAACTCTTGAGTAAATAGAAATTAAAGCAAGCTTGCCAAAACATGCCTTTCATGCTTTATTCCCAAGCCTTGCAATGTCTTACAATTGTTAAGAATTGCCTTACCATGTGCTTTGTTGTGTATTTCTTTCAATTGGTCTAATAGTTGGCATGGAGTAAGCTCCCTCACAAAATGATAGGGAATTATTTAAAAAATAGAAACGATCAGCACTAGGCAAACACAGATCTGTTAGAACATATTAAAAAGTAAAACAAGATAAGCATGTTAACTACTTAAATATAGGCCCTGTGTGTGTTTTTTTAGAACCATTTCTTAACAGGTTTGAATGCCTTAGAATTTTTATGAAACTACCTTCCCACTGATGTCTACTTGCACTGATTCTGTGTTACTACACTCAAGGTTGTGCAATTTAAATTACTTATGAGGTGCAAAGTGATTTAAGAAAAACTGATCTAAGTAATTTAAGGCTATGAACATTATATGTGCCTTCCAGTGAATCTTTAGTCTTGATTTTTATCATACTTTGACAGTAAGCTCTTCACTTGGCTACTCAAGTTTTTATGTTGTAGCCAGGCAGCTAACATGTCTGGGTACTTAATTACTCTGGTAACTGTGGATAGTGATAATTTTAAAATTTTAAAGTGAAATATAAACAAACCTAGCTACATGAATTCCTTAATTGGTATTAATTTTCCATCTTGCCGGCCAATGCTGTTCTGCATTTGTGATCTTTTGTGCAATTTGAGGGCTGATTCTTCCAACAGATTATACCTTTCTCAATTCCCATCCTTTACAAATGCATCATAGGATTGACTTGTTAGTCACAGTTGTATAAACATTTCAATCAAATTAAAATGTTTATACAACTTTTTCCTTACTCTCTTATTTCACTGTTGATTTTTCTAATATAAATTTCTAAGAGTGTTGGGTTAAGAGGCAGGTTGCCGTGTTTGGTGGACTCTGAATTTAATTGTTGCAACTGCTTATTATTCAATTAATTGGTTAAAATTTTATATAGTTTGGGAGGGTTAGTACTTGTTAATGGTTTATTAACCAATTAGCAAAAGCCCACTATTTTCATTCTTTTCTTTTTCCCATTTGCTGGAAGTGTGTGTGTATATATATAAATTCGGTTTTAAATGCACTGATGGGTAATCTTCATTGTCTTCCTTTTGAAAGTCATAATTTCCATTTCAGGACATGAAAATAATGTCCAGTTCTTCCAAATTAAAATGTATATGTTTTTATGGTCTTGTATACCTCAGGAATATGATGGGAGCCTTTTCCTCCAATTTTTTTTAAAACCAAGTTTTAGATGTGGTGCTCCATTCAGTTTGCTTATAGTTGTCTTAGTGATACCATGCCATTAGACTCGAAATGGATGGAATAGTCTTTTTCTTTCTTTATGAAAATGAAACGATATGTTTTCTCTGAATCTTCAAATTACTACATTGAGATTCATATGAATATATTTTTTTATTTCAGGAATTATATTTCAAAGCATTGTAAGTCAAATCAGCGATTCCTCACCCACGTATCATGGGACTAATTCGTGAATGTGGAGGAAAAATGCATATGGCAGAGAGACAGTGGCCAGATGCAGCTACAGACTTCTTTGAAGCTTTTAAGAACTATGATGAGGCTGGAAACCAAAGGCGTATCCAGTGTTTAAAGTATGATCGCAGTTCATTTTTGTTGGCTTTTACATGCATTTTTTGTTTTATCTTTCCTTCATTCAGTGGTTTCCACTTTTTGCATCTACCATCACTGATTTTCGTTCTATAAATAACACCATTTCAAAAAATTCCGTGATCTATTTCGGTTTTATCTTTTAAACATCTAGGAAGAACATATGATATTTTCTTGATTTTATTTTTAGTTGGAAGTATGGCGCCCTCTCTTTGATCTAACACATATTGGGGATCCTTCCACTGAAGTGAACCACAGAAGCTTATTTGTAATGGACCAAAAACTTAAATGTATGCTAGAACAATGGGTGTAGTGTCCTTTATTTAAAGATGAATTGGAAAAATTATGATTTTCCATTGGTTGAATTCTGAAAAGAATTGGAAAAATTATGATTTTTGAGTACCATGAGGAATGAGGGGGAAGCATCTTGACTGCAGTTTGGTGTAGTGCTTCCCAGAGGCCAGAACTGGTTGCTTAAATATCAAATCTTTATTATATTTTGATCAATACCCTTCATGATTGGTCCCTAAGATATGCCCAATTTAATCTGGCTGTAGATAATTCTAGCTTTGAGTTTGTTCAATTTGATTTATGTGTGGTTCTGCCACTGTTACTTGCCTTTGTTACTTAGGCCAAAAAAATCCAGATTGAAGGGAAATTTCTCTTGGTAAAATCACTGCCATTTTTTGAGTTCCATTGTTAGGAAGCTTATTTTGAGCCTTAAGATATTTTTTCATATTCAATACTCATATCTTCATCTCTGGGGAACCCTTTGCATTACTGTTTCTCTGACATTTCTCAGAAATTTGGTGGATGAATTTTACTTAGTTATTGTCTTGTCTTGTCTCTGATTGTTTCATCATAATATAGCATTATATATTTGGAGTAATTTTACATGTATTCCTAATTTCTACTTTCATTTTCCACTCTTTATGACATGACATGTTTTGATTGCTACTCTCATTTTCTACTCCTTATGACATGGCATGTGTTGACCGCTTAATTTAATAGTGGTCATGGTGAGTTTGCTGTGGCACACAATTGCTTTTTACCTGTCAGAATTGCTTTTTATCTGTAGTTTAGAGCATCCTTATCAATGGAGTTTTTTCACGGTTATTGAGTAGTTTTTGTAAGTGTGATTAGGAAAGAGAAAATAGGAGAAGATGAAAAAAAATAAAAAAACAAATTTAATTAATAAAAAAATAAAAAATAAAAAGGTTGGGTGAGGTGCGCCCCAGTTGCGCCTGACGCGTGTCAGGTGCAACAGGGCTAATTTCCTTTTGGTACCATTTTATTGTACCATAAACTCCAATTTGTAGAAGCTGCATCTTCTCTCTCCTAGGTTCTCACTCTTCCACCTCAGATAGCAATGATCCAATATCTTCAAAATATGCATTGATATGGATGGCCTTAGGAGTTCTAGTGATTTTTTATCCTATTTTTTATTCTATTATTTTTCACGTCTAGGATGTGTTCTTAGTTCTCATGTGAGGGGTTGAAAAATAATAGATAAGGATCCAGATTTAATCTGATATTTGAAATTAAAATTGTTGGGCGTTAGTCGAGTTGGTCGAGTTCATACTCTTTGTGGCAAGTAGCTTGTTGCTAAATGGGAGATGAACTCTTTGTGGTGAGTAGCTTACTGCTAAATGGGAATTGATTCTTTGTGCTTCAATATGTTAATAAAGTATGTATAGGCAAATATTACATTGTAATAGAGTCCTTAGTACTCAAAAAAATATTAAAATTTTATATTTAATGTATGGACAATGACCATTTTATTTATTTATTTATTTTTTTCATTTTTCCTCTCTCATGTTTTTATTATCTATTCTTCAAAAATAAAGGAGTAAAAGAGTAATGGGTTTACACAAAAAAAAAAAAAAAAAGAAAAGAAAAGAGTAATGGATTTTGTAATTAGCCCCGTCTAATATCAACAACGGTTCAATTCACAACTTAGACTAAAATAAGATCTATTTTAACACATTAAATTTTAAAATTTTGTTCACTTGGCATTTTCTTCAGGGTTTTCTAGGTAATCATTCCACAATGTTGACGTAAAATTTAAATAAAAATAATTTTATTGACTTGGTTTCATTGTTGACCTTTTAAATCCATTCAAACCTAGAGAAAACAAAGTCTCAGTTATCAACACCAATCGACATCATTGCTTCTTGATTTCAGTCAAATCCCCGAGAGCTCGAGAAGGATCATGGTGAACACAAATAGGTTTAGGGCAAACATAAACTTTCTTCTTCACTTCTTTGCTTGATGTCTACCTCAGCTTCCATGATAAATTGTGACTCGTTTTGTAAAGCTGCAAATTTTGATCTCTTTGGTCATGTTAGATCATTGAAGAAGATGGTGAAGTGATGGGTTGAGAAAAAGCTAGCAAGGGGCCATGTCCATGACTTGAAGAAGAAAGGATATCCTAACAAGCCACCCCATTTACCCTAGCTCAATATATGCCGAATGGGTTTTGTCTTGTGTGGGACAGACATTACTAAAACTTGCTTAAATACCAACGAGAAAAGTGTTGAGGTGGGATAATGTTCATTCCTTGTGGTCGGAGGAAACAATGAAGTCCAAGTCCATAGGGCCACATCATACACCACTAATATTTTTTTTTTGAGTAATATCGACTCTGTTACAATGTAGTGTCTGTTCACCACTAAGATAATCTTCAAAGATGAAGATCTATTGCTCAGCAGTATACCTCACAATTGCCCATTGTTCGTATAAGGTTATGCCCATGAGCGAAAAATTAAAAGAGTCCTGATGGATCAAGGATCATTGAGCATTCTGTCACTTCGAGCTACGAAAGAACTTGGCATCTCTATTGAGGAACTCTCTCAGTGCTACTTTATGATTCAAGGGTTTAATCAAGGTGGGCAAAGGGTCCTAGGTATTATTAGACTTGATTTGAGGATCAGAATGTTAAACTCCTTTACCATGTGCCATGTGATAGATGCAAAGATGTCTTACAACTTGTTGCTAAGCTGACCTTGGATATGTGAGAATGTGGTGGTTTCCTCATAATGACACCAATGCCTCATGTTTGAGAAGGGCGATGTGATAGAAAATGTGGTCGTTGATGAAAGATCGTTCACCTAAAGCGGAGTCATACTTTGCAGATGCAAAGTTTTACTTGAAAAGACAAGTTGTTATAGAAGAGACCGATAAAAGCAATGTTAATATACCTCCCGATCCTAAATGGAAGGGCAAACAAGTCGTAGAACAAGCTCACTACAACAAGGAACTTGTTTTTCCTCTTGCAAGAATTGAACCACTCAAAGTTACCACAATCAAATCGCTTGGAGAGGAAGCTCGGGATAGAACAAATTAAATGTTGCCTGTCAAGTGCACTGATGGTTTTTACCCTAACGCCTCGACACATGATTGCATCGCTGGCCTCGATCATCATCATGGTTGCTCGGTACCAAGTGAGATGGGTCCGTGGGTTGGACGCCCTTATGTATGCTTTGATTGTGGGAAAATAGAACTCCTTGGGCAATGGCTCGACTATGACATCCTTGGTGAACATGGTGGATAACATGTCCCAGGCATCTATCTTTTTCTGGAGCTCATGCGTAGATGACTCCTCCAGGGGTAGGTCATTTGTAGTCGGCCTCGGCCCTAGGTGGTCCTGAGTCGATATTTGAGTGCGCAACATCCCAAGGCGGACATGGCTCGGGGTGATAACCCTATTTCTACTCCTCGACGCTCTCGCCCGTCTTGGTTAGCACCACCTCCTCCTTGCCTATTTGATGGTTGGGGCGAGTTGACCTCCGCGTTCGACTTGAACTCCTTGTCCGGTGCCACGTTCTGCCCTGGAGGGGGCAGGGTGAGGGTCGGCCGCCCTTGCGCGACCCAAAACAATGCCTCAACGTCGAGGGGAGGGGGTTGCACTACTCCTTAGAGCACCTCGAAGAGGCAGGTTAGTAAGGTTGCAACTTGTTAGATTGTGACCACCTTGTCTTGGAGGCCCGGGGCCGTAGTTGGGGCGATAGAAGTCAACCCGTCATTGCAACTGTTATTGAGTTGGTCCCTTAGGTCTCCACCTGACCTTATGGAGCTGACTTGTAGCCCTATTGAGGCCATTTCTGCTCGAGGTGACATGGGTATTGCTAGAATTGCAAGAGTTGGACCTCGCCTTCGCCCTCGCCCTCGCCATAGATAGTAGCACGCTCGAGCTTGTATGTCGAGTTCTCAATGAAAACAACAATGATGGAATTAATTAATCCGGGTGGATCGATTCACCAAAACTAATAATTGAGGAATAAATAAATAAAGACAAAGTGTTGAGCTTAAGGAGACAAAGTCTTGTATTAAGAACTCTTGTCATGTGATTACAATGTGAGTGATGATGTCTTAACAAGACAAATGGAAAAATATTTATATTGAGCTCTAATCGTAACTGCCTCAAGAGAAAAGGGTGGGCAGTTAAGGCCCTTTGACCACGCTCGCACGTCTCACCCGCGCCCTTGCTTCGAGACCAGGCATTGGTCGATTGGTCGTCCGAGGCCAGCTTCGGGGCCAACCTTGGAAGTTGACTTGGTCGTCTCGCCCTGCTTCCTCGAATCAGTTTGCTCCGGACACGCTTCTAATATATTCATCAAATGTATTTTGTTTAAATAACAATACTGGAAACCTCCCCTATGTATAATTTTTTTATTTTATTTATATATTTTGCTTGATATAAACTGTATGGAAAATTTATTTATTTTCTCCAATTTAACATTTAAGCATCTTCTTTGTTGGGACGTCCGACTGTGACATTGACCATGGAGTTTCTGGACGAGGACGCCAGACCCAGATTTGTCCTCCACTCCAAACCCTTACCTCAATCCCATGGCGCCGCCGCCGACGATTCAAATCCTCTAAAACCCTCTCTACACCGACCTACTCTCTTCATCTCCCTCTCTCTCTCCATCCCTCTTTTTGTTCTCTCCCTACTTTACTTCACCTCTGAGCCTCTGAGATCCATCTTTTTATGGCTTTCAATTTCCCTCCTCATTGGCCCCTTTGCGCCGCTGTCAATCACCGCCGGCGATATCCGCGTCGGGGTCGGCCCTCCTGTCCAATTCAACGATCCCGTTGATTCTGAGCCTGAAAATAAGAAATCCGGTAAGAGATCGGGGAAACCCGTTAGGAAGTCCGTTGAATCCGGATCTGGCTCTATTATTCCCGCCCATGCTCCAGAACTCGCAAAGATCAACGGATCGACCGAGAAAAGTGAGGGGAAATTGAAATTGGGGAATGGAGTGGTGGAGGAGAAGGATTGGAGCGAAGGAGATGTGGAGGTGTTGAGGAAATTGCTGGGGAAGCATCCTGTGGGCAAGCCGGGGAGATGGGAGGCGATCGCGGAGGGGTTTAAGGGGCGGCATAGAGTGGAGAGTGTGATCAAGAAGGCGAAAGAATTGGGAGAGAAGAGAACGAGCAATGAGGATTCGTATCAGAAATTTCTCAAGGACCGAAAGCAGGTAGATAAGCGAATTGAGCTCGAAAACTCAATGGAGGCTTCTTCGGAATCAGCAAGAGAGAATGAGAGTATGTGGAGTAGCACGGAGGATTTAGCTCTTCTTAATGCATTGAAAGCATTTCCTAAGGATGTGGCAATGAGGTGGGAGAAGATTGCTGCAGCTGTGCCAGGGAAAACCAAGGCTGCTTGCATGAAGAGAGTAACTGACTTGAAGAGGGATTTTAGGAGTTCCAAGGCTGCCATTGCTGAGGCTTAAGACAAGGATCAAATGTTTTCTTGAGGTCCATTTTCAGGAATTGAAAATACAGGAATTTTATTATGATATACAAAGATAATTTACTCATATTGTGATTTCTTGAGGAGCTTAGAGACTTAGTTTATTATGAGATATGACATTTTACAGAATTTATTCCTAGCTTAGAAGTTATTTTAACTTAATGAATAATAATTTGATTTTATAGTGTATGAGATTTTGTTTTCTTTACCTGCAGGATTTCAAAGTTTTCTCATTTTTACTTCTTCCCCAAAAATGGAAATTGCCCCAGTTTTTTCAAATCTTGGATTGTTACATTTTTAATTTATAATTTTAGCAGCTATACCATTTGTTAGTTTTCAGTTATTCTTATGTTACTACACAGCCTGACCATGGTTGTGAGATTTCATTGCACACTATTCTTTTTAGTGTGAAAATTGGAATAGAGGTGAGTGATTACGGTATTCATAGTAGTACAGTCTTGCTTAAGTTGTTTACTTCATCTCCATCTTCAATTAGATTCACAGAAAACTTGGAGATTAGCTGATCTCCAGCTGCCCCACACATTTGATTCTGCACTTTCACAAATAGTTGCCTTGTTTTTTCTCTTTAGCAAACATCATAAACTGAAAAAGAGAAAGAAACACCTTAATATGTCATATGTGCTTTATACGTTCTCAAGTTGTCATCTAAAAGGTACACCATTTTCTGCAATTTGGTCAATACAAAGCTGTCTTTTGCACTCCCAGCTTCCTGAGTGCTGTGTTTTTACACAATGTGTAGTTTCTTTGAGGCAAAAATTAAAGAAAATACTTTAGCTTGTAACGTGGTGTTATGCAGGGTATCCTGGAGTATACTTTATTAAGCGGGGAGCCTGTTCCTAAAGAATGGCAATTGAGGTATAATATCTTGCATTGTTTCAATTTTATTTTTCATAATGTTTTAAAAGTAAAAGATTATTGAGACAAGGAAATTTGACAAATTTACTATAACTGAGAGGGACTCTGAAATTGAATTTTAGTAGAAATCTCATCTCTGCTCTTTTTCTGCCCTTAAAGGCAAAAGCTAAGCACACTCCCAAGTCCCAGCTTTATAAACTCTTTGATGTAATAGTTAGGTTTCTCTGTTAGTAAATGCACATCATTTATTTGCAGTTAAATGTATGTTGAAGATTCTTGTTACCACAATGTTAGGACTTTGTGCATTCTATTTATGTATGTGTACTATTGGTTGTGCATTTCTGTATCAGTATGATGTGGATTAAGAAATAGATGCATGTGTTGTCTTGACTAATGTTCAAGTGGCTGTAAAGGGTTGAAATTATGAGCTTACTTCATTAGAATCGAAATTAGATAGGTTAATGTTATCTTGTGATGTGTATTGCATCTTCATTTATGTAACATGCATATTTTATCATTAATGTTACACACAATGAAAAGGGATTTTTGAAAGATAAAATACTGCCCAAGAACCACCAAAAGTTTCATTATTCAATATATGGGCAGTGCATGCCATAGATCCTGGCCAGTAGAGTCTGGGTGGACAGATTTGGATCATTGAATACTTGAGATCTGACTTAGATTTGGCCAACTGTGCAACTTCGCAACTTTGCACTTCACTTGCACAGTTCGCGTTGCACAGTTTAATAGGCTAAATATTAAAGATTTGTTTGTAATGTTATAATGAATCAAAAATGATTTTATTTATTACATGCGAACTATAATAAACGTATTTGAAGTACACAAAAAAAACATGAATAACAATTTAATTTTATTAAAAAATAAATTGTCATTGTATATTATGTACATGGTAAACAACGTTAGTGGTTGAATTATTAACGGTCTTTGACTCACTACAGATTAAAATTTTCAATCCGTCTGGATTGTTCACTCTAGAAGCAACAACATACAATTGACCATGGACAAAAATATATTTATTTAAAAGTAACCCAACATGTGATAGTGTTTGTCATTGGCTATTGTTAATGATAATTGCATATGACAACATTAAAGGGAATTGTCTTATTTGAATGTTGAAAAATAATCTCGGATCCATGGTGTCATAGTCATTCGGGGAACCAACATCTTAGTTCATGCATTGTTTCTAGACATAATTTTGCCTTCAATCACGTGATCTGCTAACTTGGTAATAACCAGCCTAGTTGCATTTCATAATCCAAGTGAATGGTCTATATTTTCAACAACATAACATGTGACCTTACCTTTAAAGACAAGAATGGTTGGGAACACCTGATGCCCTTATACCATTTAAAAACTCGAGAGTGTTCACATCGTTTATATGTATTAAATATTATAATACATATACTTGACCATATATAAATAATAATTTTAATATAACACATTAAAATTAACTTTAGAAAATATTTTCTTGAAAATTGATTAATTATAATGATCTACATGCAATGTATATAAATGTAATTGAAATATGAATTATTTCATTTCATGAAAACAAAACCTCGATTGCTAAGCCCATAACAAAATTAATCATATAACCGTATTACCCATTAGACTTTCAGCCCATCACCCAAGCCCATCAACCCAATTATAAAACCTGAACCACAAACCCTAATCACAACAATTTTGACGATTGCACTTCCTTCTTCTTTGTTGCGCTCGTCCTTTTCTCTAACATCTTCACCGATGTCTTCTACCTTCTCTGTTTTAGGTATGTTGTGGTTACAATTTATATCATTCGCACGTCCTTCGCACGTCCAAGTAATCCACGGCTAAAAAGCTGCTAAGACGATATACTCACCATAGCTTTTGGCCGTTGTGGATTTCATTTTCTCTCCAAATGATGATCTAAAAAATCGATTGACCGAGAGCATATCTGTGCCTTGTATGAACAGATTATGTAAACTACACTGTCCAGAAAGGGTCTACACCATCTTTGTCAATGAGAGAGTCAACAAATGTGATAGATCCGAAAAAAGATAAGTAGATTTTTCCATTCGTATACTTATTTATGTTTTGTATATATATATATATATATATATATATATGAAATTACAATAGTAATCATGGTAATATCTCCGATTTCTTTACTGTTTCAAGAACTACGACGATAATACTATTTTGATGAGAACAACTAGATCTGTTCCTTTTATGTACATATTTCGTTTTTCAGGTGTTAAGACTCAAGCTATACGACGACATAGAATTGAACGATCTAAAAAAGAAGTTTGTTCAGTCAAGGTAGTTCATCTCTCACTTTATTATTTTTTTCAAGTGGATCTATAATCTATTTCAACATTTTGTCTCGATTTTATGTGTGTGTGTGTGTGTGTTTTTTTAATTAATTCAATTCTCTCTACGAATTTGAGATTCTTTTAGGGGTTTCTTTAGATCTATCTCTAAAGAATAGATTACTGAGAAATAATTAGTTTATTCTTAATGTCAGTTACCATATACATTCTTTAAATGTTCAATATCTTAATTTGACGATTACTTTGCTAAAAATCAATTATATGCCGTCTGACATGAGAATAATCAATATAGAGTACTTAAATAATTTTATAATTTGAGAAACATTACTACTTATATGGTATTTTTATATCGGGATTGATATTTTTACATTCTTGAATTTAGCGAAAATTTGACATATAGAGGATACTACCTATAAAGCTTGATTAGAAATAGGTATAGCAGTAATGATTTCAAATGCTTATCGGTAAGAGAAAAACAATATATATATAGTACAATACTGTCAAAGCTGGCCGGCTCACCCCATTAGGACTGCCACACTGCGGGCCTAATTTTTGACGGGCTTTTGCGAGCCGGCCCGCTAGGCCTGCGGGCTAGGGTTCATGTAACCCTAGCCCACCCCACGCGGGTTGGTGGGCCCCGCGGGCTTTTTTTTTTGTTTTGTTTTTGTTTTTGTTTTGTTTTGTTTTGTTTTTTTTACATTTTGTGAATATATAAATAGATTATATATATATATATATATATATATATATATATAAACTTAGTATACTGTGTACACATGCATACACAGTAAACTAATAAGATTATAAATATATAATCTTAGTACACAGTACACTAAGTATATATATATTATTTTAATTTTTTTAAAAAAGGGATTGGACCGCGGGTCGCCCCCAGCCCGAGCAGGTTGCGGGCCACTTTTTTTTTAGCCCTAACCCGCCCCGCCGTAGGTCGGGTGCAGGCCAGCCCGCGGTCTTCGGCCCATTTTGACAGTATATACTCTATATATATATATATATATATATATATATATGAAAACTTACGAATTTGTATGAATAAACATAATCCTATATATATAGGGGCATGATCATATTACAACCAGTTCCCATGTGACAATTGTGGACTAATATGGACCATAAATGTTACAAAATCAATGACCATATGTACATCTCAAATTTATGGCTGAATTCTAGAATTTAAGGGTGTGTGCACAACATTAATAACTAACTAAGGACAAATCAGTAAATGAGATGCTTAATACCTAATCTTGAAAATACATTGCAGAATCCACAACAACGAGTTGCACACCACACTATAACTAATTGCACAGCCAACACAGATAAACACATGCTCCCCAACGGGTTCAATAAATCCGTTGCACAATCAACGGGTCTATTGAGCCCATTGATATGTCTCGTGATCCTTCAACTAATGGGACGAGTATTAAATAAAATCAAAATACGGTTCACAACCCACAATAGTGGGTGGCACAATGCAACACAACGGGTTGCACAACACACAACAATGGGTTGCGCACCACATCACAACGGGTTGCAGAACCAATACAGATGAGCCCATGCTTCCCAGTGAGTTCAATAGACCCGTTGTACAACTAAAGAGTCTATTGAACCCGTTGATATGTCTCGTGATCCTTCAACTAGTGGGACAAGGAATAAATAAAATCAAAATACGTTGCACAACCCACACCATGAGTTGCACAATCTACAATACTGACACCACAATGGGTTGCACAACCAACACAGGCGAGCATAGGCTCCTCAGCGGGTTCAATAGACCCGCTGAGTAATATTGTTGGACCCACGAGTCTATTGAACTCATTGATATGTCTAAACAGACTGCACAACTCACACCACTGGGTAATAATAACAGTGAAAAAACTACATGATGATTAATTATTTTAAACTTCCTTTTTAAATTAAATTATTCCTTTTCCATCAATCCTATCCAAAATTATTTCCTATATGCAAACATAATGTATTATAATGGTCAAAATCATATTTTGATTTAGCATATTTTGGAGTCTTTGAAATTGCAAATGAATCCTAAACCAAATTTTATTTTGGTACAGATGAAAGATATATGCTCTACCTTTTATTTAAAGTTGATTGCATAGATGAATTCCTTAAGGCAAACATCCTTCTCTGGAGGTTTCTCCTTTTCCTTCATATTTGCCATTTTTTTTTTCAAAGCAAAATAATAATTTAAAAAAAATATTTTTTCCTTTCCATTCAAGCTATAGCCAATACATCAGCCAGATGTAAAATGGTCAAATGATGGTGCTAAAATCCTCGATAAAAAAAGAGCCAGAGAATGTAGTTTCTCAGCCTGATGAAAGAGATTCACATATCACAATCACACAAGAAAAAAATGAGTCATCATACATAACTAAGGTGCAAAAGAGAAATAATTTTTTAAAAAAAATATAATTATAATTTTAAAAAATAAGAAATATGAAGGATAAAGAGAAACCTCTAGAGATGTTTGCCTTAAGAATTCATCTATGTAGCCCACTTCTACACTAAGTTCATTTATATGCTCTTTAAATAAAAGGTAGAGCGTATATCTTTCATCCTACGCCTTCATAAATTCATTTGAACCAAAATAAAATTTGGTTTCATATTCATTTGCCATTTCAAAGACTCCAAAATAGACTAAATCACAATATGATTATGACCATTATAATACATTATGTTTGCATATAGGAAATAATTTTAGATAGGTTTGATGGAAAATGACTAATTTAATTTAAAAAGAAAGTTTAAAATAATTAATCATCATGTAGTCTTTTTAATGTTATTATTACCTAGTGGTGTGAGTTGTGTAATTTGTTATTGTTGGTTGTGCAACCCGTGTGTGTAGATTGTGCGACGTATTTTGTTTTTTATTTGTTTTTCTTCAAGTTGGTGGCAAGATCACTAGACATATTAACAAGTCCAATAGACTCTTGGGTCCAACAATATTACTTAGCGGGCCTATTGAACTCGCTAGGGAGTTCATACACGCCTGTGTTGGTTGTGCAACCCGTTGTAGTGTGGTGTGTAACTCGGTATTATAGATTGTGCAACTCGTCATGTAGATTGTGCAACGTATTTTGATTTTATTTATTGATTGTTCCACTAGTTAAAGGATCACGAGACATATCAATAGGTTCAATTGAGTCGTTGGTTGTGCAACGGGTCTATTGAATCTATTGGGGGAGCATGTGCTCATTTGTGTTGGTCGTGCAACCCGTTGTGTTGTGGTGTGCAAGCCGTTGTAGTGTGTTTTGCAACCCGTTGTAATGTGGTGTGCAACCCGTTGTTGTGTGTTGTGCAACATGTTTTTGTGGGTTGTGAGCTGTATTTTGATTTTATTTAATCATTGTCCTACTAGTTGTAGGATTTAGAGGCATATCAATAGGTTCAATAGACCCGTTAGTTGTGCAACAGGTTTATTGAACCCGATGGAGAGCATGCGTTCATTTGTGTTGGTTGTGGAACTCGTTGTAGTGTTTTGCAACCCGTTGTTGCGGGTTGTGCAACGTATTTTTGGTATTAGTTACTAGACGCCTCAATAAATCACCTTGCTTTTGGGGTCTGCATATTTAATTCTTTCCTAGTAGTAAAATGAAGAATTTGATGAACCAAATTAAACTTACTTGATCTAAAAGACCCCACACCACCTGAAATGTTCAGAACTGCATAATTAATATAGAGAAAATTTTCATGATTTTATGATTTCATAAATGTTTTGCTATATAAACCAAGCTTTAATCCCCACTGACCCCATGCTGGATCCGTCCCTGGCTATAGGTCACTATAACCACACTCTCACCATGTTGGTCCCGATAGGGTGAGAAATGTCTAAAGGGGGAGGGGGGGGGGTGAATAGAGTTTTCCACAATTTTAAACTTTGTAACACTTTAATAAATTCAACTCTAAGTAACAAGCATAAGCAAATAAACTACTTAGAGACGTAGAGTGCACAACTGAAGTAATGGTACGGTAAAGTGTCACAAATTAAACCAAGCTGATATGAAGACATAATTTGCATGCAAGACATAGGGGACACTTGAAATAGCTCAAATAATAAGTATATGAAATTTGGTGCACATGCATACGTGGAAACACCGAAATCCAGATGGATAAATCTAAGTAGTATGAAATGGGTTTGTAAGTACTCAGTGAGATAATATAGAGTAAATTAAATCATATAATGAATCTATCTTGGATGCATATGTGAAATCATACAAACCTAGATGATAAGATTAATAAATAATAAGATGAATAGTACAGTAAATGGGTTATCTTAGATAAGATATGCAAGAATGAAAGTACTGCAAGTAAAATAAAGTAGAGAAAGAAATTTATAGTGGTTCAGAGGTGGTGTAATCCTCCTAATTCATTATTCTCATTTCACTCCAAGGAGGAAATTCACTATCTCATTCACCCAGATATAAATAGTACGTGATTCTCCAAGTGCTACCCAAGCACTTCACCGAGTGTTTCGCACAAAGTTACACTCCTCCAAGTATCTCGCACAAAGATATACTAAGGTTTTCACAAGCTCCTTGCTACTCTCCCTTCTTTCTACACTCAGTAGAGATTTTGTTTACAAAGAAAATAATTTTTCTCTCTCAGACTTGAACTTTTCGTATATAGCTCAAGACTTGCACTTTCGAATTTTCTTGCTTCGTAATATCGTATTTCAGTCGCTGTTCTTATCTATGCTTTTTTTCAAGTTTTCTTGGACATTAAATTTATAACTTGAGAAAGTTATTTGCCTGTTGTGGAAATTCAAATTTCGAATGTCCACTTGATCTGATAGCTCTTGCTAGTTTGATCTACAACATTTAATAACCTTGGTAACCTTTGTCAGATGAATTTGAATTTTGCTCTTTATCTCTTCAAAAGTCTTCTAGTAATCTGTGATAAGTATGGACCTTGTAACTTGTAGCCTCCAATCCTGACTTTCTTGCACCTTTTGGTAGTGTGAATAATTGACTTATTCACAATTTGATAAGACAAATCAAATATTTCTTTCTAATAATTCACATTGGTGATTCTTGCTTGAGCTTAAATAATTCCACCGAAAAAATCATTGACTTTTTTGTAATTTAAAATCAACTCCAAGTAGAAAATATTTGATTTTGCTCTTATTTCTTCTCGCCGGAAGGTCATCTTATTCCCAATTTGGAAGTTATCATCATCTTGATTTGGAATTGAGGTCAAATTTTCAACCTCCTAAACTCATCCCATGTTGACTTTGTACTAGTCTTTCTCTGAGGCTTGATCCTGTGACCTTGGCTTCAAGAATTGCTTTGGTGCTTGGCCATTTTTCTACTTAGTCTTTTCTTGTTAAGTGGAAGCAAATGATTGACAAGTATAAAATAATTTTATACACTTTGCAAATTTTTAAATCATCCTTGTTAATTTTGACTAGGCTTTGACTTAGGCGAAAATATATTGCTAGACTCAAAATAAAATTAGGGGATCTATAATTACATTTTTGGTTCATCAAAACATTTACACTTTATTCCTAACACACCATTATCGACTTACATATTTATTTATTACTATGATTACTTTCATTATCATCTTCTTTTAATTTACTTATCTTCATCTTCTAACTTTTCTACTTGCATTACTTTTTTAAACATAACTTATTTGCTTATACTAAAAGTTAGACATTATTCAGATTATCAAAATTAAAAATTGAACTATATACCAAGTTTTATATTTTGATTGGACTTAATTGATTATTGAGTCGAATATTTTTAGATATGTTACATCGTAATACAAGTTTGGTCCAAATATCATATATTGAAATTTCACATATATTACTATATTAGAAATCAAAGTAAAAATTATATAATTATATACATGTAATTCAAATTAATAATTAATAATATATCCAAAAATATTTTAAATATTAGCTCAAAAAATATTAATATTATCTAGACTAAAATTTAGGTGAACTTAATAGGTTATTGGTTCAAATATATTTTCAGTTATGTTATATAAAGATATAATTTTTGTTCGGATATCAAATGTAAAAATCTTTTATATATATATATATATATATATATATATATATATATATATATATATATATATATATATATTGGACTTAAAAATAAAAAATTATATTTATCCTATTTAAGCCAAATATATTTAAAAAAGTTTAAACATAAGGTTTAAAAATCACTCAAATTAAACTTGTGTTAATTTTGTAGCGTTAATATAAGTGTTAATAAACAAGTTTTCTAAATAGAAAGCTGAGAATGAAAACTGAAAAATTAGAAAACAAAAAACTGTTTCCGTTAGTAAATGGACCCTACTAGTTGTCTGCCAAAGATCTTGTGGTCAAGTAGCATCCGGTGTCCTGATTAAAACTCCCACATGGACGATGGGAGTGGGTTCGAGTCTCAGTGGAACTTAACTAGCATATTTGCCTCCACTTTCGACTCGTTGTCGAAACAATTAAAAATCTCTCTTGCATTTACTTCACTATTTTATATTTACCTACTTTATAGTTTTGCGAACCAACTGATCACACACAGAGCACTCTCTTTAGAACAGAAAAAAAAAAATGCTACATTCGCTTAACTTTTCCGCAGCGCATTTACTCAACTCTATAGCTGAACATGCTCTTGATATATATGACTATTGGGTGATAATAGACAGCCTGACAGGTCGACGCTATTTCATATGACTAGTGGCCCCGCATGAACTTCGATACCTAGGAGAACAACATCGTTGCCAGCTACTAAATCCCGAGGAAGGAATGAGAAAGGAACACACTTTTACAGTGATGCTGTCAGATAACATACTCAATGAAATTGGCTATCACAAAATTGGGGACCAGGAAGAAAGCACCCACGACATTTAGGTCATGTTTGGTAATAATCAGCCTATCAGCCAATTTTAGCTTATTTAACCACTATTAGTTGTTTGGTTAATAAGCTTTTTGTAACTTCAAAATACTAAAATTCAAAAGGCTACTCAAAGCAGCATTTTCAATTAGCTTTTTGAGAAAAGAAATTATACCAAACAGCTATCAGCTAACAGCTAATTTATCAAACAATTTTCTACAATCAACCAATGTTATCAACTAATCATATCTTCTAACCCAAACAACCAACCCAATCAGCTAACAGCCATTTACCAAACAGGGCCTTAATTTATTGGGATAGCAAGGAAAATACTGGAGGATTCTCAGTCTCGTTTGCTTATGATATTGCAATGGGGTCACCCACGACCAATAAGAGGAATGCATGGGTGGCCGGGAAGCTGTTTGAAGATTGGAAGGGCCAAATAAAATATATGTATGTGTTCCTTTAGTTCCTCAAGCACAAACAAATAATGTCTAACACTGCCAAAGACCTTGTCAAGCTACATGAAGTGACTCCCTCAAATGAAAGGCCATAAGTTCGAGCCTTAGTGAAGTGAAATTGACTCGCTGAGTTTCAGTAGGTTGAAAAATTATATATGAATAGATACTACATGTAACAGGGTCAATATGATAGTATTTAAACAATGTCTAACTCTAAGCGTAGACGAATTGAACGGGGATCACATCTTATGCCAACTGCTACAAAATTAAATGTAGGAATATGGATGAGGATGTTGAACATATTTTTAGGAGGTGTGGGAGGGCTCACCAGCTGCGGGGGGTTATGAGAGACATCGGGTAGGTCACCCCCACTCCACCTTTTTCTTTTTTTCTAAAAAAAAAAAGAAATTTAATTTCTTCTATTTAAACTCATTATCAATACCAAATATTTAATTCTCACAACCTTCCAACGTTAGAATCAGATGCAAAATAAATTGAGGCCCAACCCCCACAAATTTAACGAACATGCATTTAATAGACAAAACGCTTACTCACGGATCATTTGAATGACAAGTGCATCTACAAAAAGCACAAACTCAAACTTGACCACACATTTACACAAGTCGGTAAAAAATTTTGAAAAAATAGTTTATAAATTCCCAAAACGCATTAATTAGCATCGACCATTGAATCAGTATAAAAACCCTTCCTCTTTGTCTTCGTCTTCATTTTATCTTCAGATAAAAATCCCTCCAATACCTTCAAAAAAGAGAATTTTCTAAAACAAAATTATGTCCAATCATGGCCAGAACGCAACAAAAATAGTAGTCTGTCTTATTTATCAAGAAAGGTGATTGGCGGCTCAATTTTGGATGAACAAGATTTTATAACACATCGAAGGACCACATTGCAACACTCAAAATTTTGAATGCCCTAGATGCTTGTTGAATTTTTTAAAAAAATGGTATGTATGGACTTTTAAATAAAAAAAAAAAAAGAAAAAAGAAAAGCAATATCATGAAAATGTTGCAGAGTTCTATTTTTTTTTTTTTCTTTTTGCAGAGTTCTATTTGAATACAAGCAATCTATAAAGATGGTATACGCTCCACTGTTAACAAAATTGAGTTAAAATTGTAGGAGGAGGATCTTCAAAAACATTTGAAATTGCTTGAGGCTGTTTGAACAAATTTGAGTGCCTATGTATTTATAATGAATAGACCACAGAGAATTTTCATCTATCATGCAAGAAGAAGTACTTAAAAGATGCAAAGACTTTGTGGTCTAGTGGCACTCGGTGCCTCGGAAAACACTCTCACATGGATGATGGGAGTGGGTTCGAGCTAAGTACGGCTTATTTGATGCTATTGTGTTTGGTTCGTACATGTGAATCGGAATGGATATCAAATACTTAGTAATGATAATGGATTGACTTTGATACCCATTCCTGATAGCTAAACCTGCCAACCAAACATACTTTTAGTAACTTCAAATAGAATTGGGTTTTATACAACAAATTATACCATGGACCATGGTCTACTTTGCATTGTAGACCTTGGTCCAAAAATAACCTTCGAATTCTGTATCTGTAGTTGACACATTATGTACTTGTAGTTGACAGTTTCTTTACCTGTAGCTATCATAATATGTGTCAGCAATAGTTGAAACATTTTGTAGATGTAGTTGACAATTTCAATACTTGTAGCCATCATATTATATGCCAGGGTATCAGCAATTATCAAGTTATTTGTTTACATGTACAAAAACTGTTAACTGTAGGTACAGAATGTATTAACTGAAGGTACAAAATCTTTGTATCAGGGTTCACAATACAATATGAACCCAGTCGCTGGTATAACAATTGATTTTATAAATTTACAAAGCCATTTGCTCCGATCCTTTGTTAAGAAAAGTAGACCATCCATTGAAGAGTGATGGGCCATTCAAACAAAAATTAGGATACGGAGTATGATACAACCCTGAGGTTGTATGGGTACGGTTGCTCTTCTTCGAGTCAAGAGCTAAACTCCAGAAAGAGAGGGAGAAAAGACATGGCTGCACTTCGAGTGGCAGTCCAACTCCAAATGATATTCAAACTATTAATTTACTTACACTTGTAAAAACTTATAACTTCTTTAGCTATTTGAACACACAATCATCTAATCATTCTCTAGTTGAACACACCATCATCTAATATTCCGGGTATCAAACACAACATCCTCTACTAGTAGACGTTGTTGAATGTGGTTAAGTGTTTAATTTCAATAGAATAGTAAAATTCTCTTTTTTTAGATCTCTTAATGTGTTGCACTTGGTCTTAAACAAATATTTAGTGACCGTATGCTTTGGGAGAATAAACTTAAAACCCTAACCGTAAATAATAAATATTATCCTATTACTGATCGAGGTAGGTCGAACAGAGTCAGTATTTAATACCGAATACATTTTTTTAATTTAAATATTACCCTGTTGATCCATTGTTATGGATGTTGGAGATTTTATGGTATAGCTTGAGGAAAGAAAAGGTGGGATTGCAGTTAGGCTGGTTGGGAATTGGGAAAAGATAAAAATGCTTCCACGCATGAAGATCCCTTTTGTGTACGAAAAGCAAATGTGAATGTCAATCTTTAATTTAAAGAATGATAAATAACAAGCCCGTCTAGCTCAGTTGGTAGAGCGCAAGGCTCTTAACCTTGTGGTCGTGGGTTCGAGCCCCACGGTGGGCGTTTTTATTTTCCCAGCTCCTTACCTTCCTATCACCCTCTTAACGTGGGAAATTACACAAATGACCTCATCTTTAATAGAGGTTAATCACAAACTCATAATTGAAGAATGGGGCAGAATTGCAAGGATCTAAAATAATTGGGAATGACGGGTGTGTTTGGTTCGCACATGAGAATCAGATCAGAATGGGTATCAAATCAAATACTTGATAAGAGTAATGAAAGTATTTTTTATGTTTTGGTAATATAGTGAAATGAGAATGATTATTAATAGTTGAGAAAGAGAAATAAAACCCTTATTTTATTAGAGAATGAGTTTTACAATTAATTGAGTAAACAAAATCCATAGTAGTGTTCTAAAAACTTGTCAACCAAACAATAACAATGACTTTAATACCCATTCTTGATAGCTAAACATGTTAACCAAATACACCCTAATTACAAACATAATTATCTTAGGCTTTCTGTATATTTTTTCAATCTATGTTTGCAAGACATAATTACAAAGATTGGTTGCGTCTAATATGTTGGGGAAAATGGTGAATAAATCGATAAATACAATATATAAAATATATTTTCGTTCCAATAATGGAATATAATTACATGAATTAATTCCAAACAATTTGATACAAAATCAAATAACAAATATATATACATACGAAATATATATGTAACAATAATAGGGATTTATTTGTCAAAATAATCCACCACAACTAGTACGGAACTAGCCCAAGGGATATAATCTAGGAAAGATATAATCCCACCGCCACTAGTACAAAACTAGTATAAGGGACTTAATCTATGGAAGATTAATCCCACCACAAACTTGGTATAAAACCAAGAAAAAAATATATATATCAAAAGTATATATCACAAGAAAGGGTTTCTAACCTGTAGGTTGTAACCCAACCGATGAACAAGAATGAATAAGGGGAAGTCCGAGTCGTATGTACACACACTCTCCTTAAAACCGATTCGCCACCTCCCGTTGGTGCTAGAAGCGTTGTGGCGTCGATCTCCTAGGATAAAACGAACTACGACCTTGGAGTTTGAGCACACAAATCCAAGGCCCGACGAACTAGAACTCCAGTTGAGCACTTCGATATTTTACAGAAGATGATGACAAAAATTTTCCTCACAAACTACAAAAGTTTTTTTGAGAGTAGAGAGGAAAGAAAAGGAAAATGGTTTTGAAGGTTCAAAACTCACGAACTAACTCCTTCAAAATATGCCAAGCATCCATAGGTATTTATATAGGAGAATTGGAATTAGTAGCTTCATGATGGCATCATTATTCCAACATTAATTCAATTTAATATTGAATAATAACGTTTGAAACGTACTAATTATCGAAATAATATCAACGGTCACGAAATTAATACGCAACGTAACTAATTCGTACCGAACACAACGACCCGTATTAAAAAATATTCGAGTGACCAAGAAGTCCGAGATCCGCACAGAAACAATGAAGCACCGAATTGGTGCAACACCGAATTGATGCATGAAGCACGACTAGGTGCATATAGCACGAATCGATGCATGAAGCGTCAAGCACAAATCCATACACCGAGTTGATGATTTGAACTCCAAAGCTTCAATTTTGGACGTTAGTGCCTAAGACTATAATTAGTGCCTTAAATGACACTATAATTAGTGCTACCATAAGCACTACACGGTAGTGCTACAAAAGCACTAAGCTTAATTATAAAATTAATTATAATTATCATTTCAAAGACTTCTCACAAATAGGTTTATTTTGAGAATCAATTTCTCATTCACCTATTACCTATTTTGAGCGTACATTGTATCAAATATCTTCGTCACACTACGAAGAGCACAAATCCACTTTGACCCGACCCGAATCGGAAGTGGATCCCACATACATTTGTACCAAAAAATAGTCACTCAAAATTACCATTTTGCTAATAATTCCAACATAATATAGCACTAATTTTGTTTTAAGACAATTACTTTATCAAAAGGAGAAGTATTGCACAACTCTTAAGGCAAATGGAAGATTGATTTGTCCGGATAAGGGTGGTTGAGTGGGTGATTATAATTCTCGTACTTAAATATTACTAATTCAATTCTTATCAATACTCTTTCGGTTGAGCCTATTAAGTGGGACATTTTTAATGCAATTTACCTATTTTGTGTAGTTTGCAATCTAATATGTAGAAGTGGGTTTGTCCAGTGCACACCTTTGAATAATGATTGTGATTTCCCTTTATCACACACCAAAAATAAATAAATAAATAAATGAATAAATAAATAAGATTGATTCTCACCTTCATTCCACAAAACATATATCCAATTTTATGTGTTCATTGGTTAATGTTACTTGTATCAGTAACAAAAATATTTATACAAATATTAGTTAATTCACAAGTAATTAATGAATATTTTATATGAAAATAACACATTTTGCAAGTTAAAATATTACTCTTTTCTTCTATTAAATTTACCTCATAATTTTTTTTTGATAAGAGGGAGGGACCAAAGGTCCCGGGAGATTAGCAATGTCTACTAGAAGCAGCACCCAAGGCGTCGCGCAGTAAAAGCTCGTTAATGACATTCATTGTTCGTTAATAATGAGTTTTTCGGTAACTCGTTGTCCTTCATTGACATTTTTAATAATGAGTTTTCAATGTCTAGTTATCTTTTTTGTTTCATTTTGTGTCAATGAAGGCCGGTTATGGTTTCTCTAGTTTTAGTTTGTAATAGACAAAGTGCAATCATGTAATATATATGTTGTATTAATGAATACAAATCTTCCATTTGTGTTGTGAACTTGAAATTAATACAAAATGCTATTTTGTAATGTGTTGGTTGTGACATTATTGGTTTTGATCTCCATTCTTTTCCTTTCCTCTCAACAATTTTGTGATTGGGCAAATTTTGAATGCTTTAGTCAATGAGTAATGCCAAAGATCTTGTGGTCTAGTGGCACCCGGTGTCCCAGTTTACACTCTCACATGGATGATGAGAGTTCTTTGCGCTTCAATAGGTTGAGAAAGTAGCTATGAACAGATACTACATTGTAACAGAGTCAGTAGTACTCAAAAAAAAAAGTATAGATGTAAAAATCGAATGGATGAGATTAATTTTTTTTTTAAAAAATATGATGACATTTTGTAATTATCACTAATTTTTTTTTAAAAAAATCAATAAAAAATATAAATTTTAAGCCTAAATCGTAAATGTTAAATCTTAAGCAATAAAAGTGAACTCCTAAATAAAATAAAGGCATTGTAACTAAGTCAAAACGTTAAAATACCATTTAGTAACTTAGCGATTTGGAACAACGATTTTCTTCAAATTGTTGAAATACCAAATGAAACTCTTAACATCGTTTAGGCTTGACATTTTGAAAAAGAATAAACACCCTCCACTAAAAATCATTAAAAAAAAAATAATTTCTATTTTAGGAGTATAAGGAGCCTTATGCTCCTCTTCCCTTGCCCATTTGTTGTGGGATGGGAAAGTGAAACAATGAAGAAGCATTGAGCTCCCTTTGAAAGGGAGCTCAAGGCTCCTTCATTCTTCCACTTTTGATGTAGGATCAGAAATGATCCCATATCTTTTGTTATTATTATTATTATTATTATTATTTTGTACTTGTATGATGCACAACCATTAATTATATGATGATGATTATAATGATATAATGGAACAATATATCATAATAATAAAAAAATTCACAAAATATGTAGGGAATAAATTATTTAATAACAATTAACGTAACATTGAAATTGCATTACACATCATTGAAAACTTGTTTGTACACGACATTTTTAGTCGTACTCAAAATCATATTCAAAATTGATAAATCTTTAAATTCATAATATTTAATATGATTTTATAAATTTTTTAATTTATAATAAAATTAAAATACGATTATATATTTACCGTTTGTTAGGGTACGTGCTAACCGGTGTATCTATTGAAGTATAATAAACTCTAAATAAAAGACTTTTTTTTTTTTAATTTGTTTGAACTAATTGGTTCTGATCCTTCTGGTGGAATATTTCTGAGTTTGAGATGCTATCAACTTCTCTAAAGATACCATAAAAAGTAGAGAATTATTTGTGGTAGTTTTAGAGAAATTGGAGGACATATTATGATAAGTTTATAAGTTGAGGATCAAAGTTGGTAGCATCTCAAACTCAGAGGACTATTAGTGGTAGTTTAGAGAAGTTAAAAAACTTATTATAGTAGACTTGTAAGTTGAGGACTAAAATTGGTAATGCCTCAAAGTTGAAGGACCTTTGGTGAAATTTACTCTAATTAAATATTTCAAATCTATTAAGTTATTTCTCTTTTGATTAATTCAAGAAATAAAAAAAATTTGAACAAACTAGCAATTAATTTTTTTTGAACCCTATTGTACTGTAGTATCTGTTCATCTATACTTTTTCAACCTGTTGAAAAGCACAAAAAGTCAATATTGTCTCCACTGAGACTCGATCTCATAGTTTCGCATATGAAAGAGACACTACACGCCATCTGAGCACAATGTGCTTGGCAAACTACCAATTAATAAATTTAATTGCTAGAAATTGTTGAATTTATTAATTTGAAATAATCTTTAAATATGAATTAACACTAAATTAATTTAAAAACATATTTATAATCGTTATATTATCTTTTAAAGATTTAATCTAATTTTATAAATTAATGATTTCATAAATTGTACATATTTGTTATTTTTTATATTATTTTGTGTGTGCGCGTATATATATATATATATATATATATATATATATATACACACACACACACACACACACACACACACACACACACACACACACACACACACACACACACACACACACACACACACTAATAAGAGCCAAAGAAAGTTATAGATCTATAAATAGTTCAATGGCTTATTTGTACCTTTTCCCAATTATTAAATCAAATGAATGGTTTAAATTGTTTAGATTTATATATATTTTTTTGAGATTTCTTAATTTATCCTTAATTATATGATTATCTGTTAAATATTCTCATCTCCATTAATATTACGTTAACTTTTAACTTACCCATTAATTTCTATAAGAAAGGTCTTAGATTCGAACCTCATCCCAAACAAAGTTGGCATAATTGTTGAACATATACTACGAATATATTAGATTATATTATTCAAAAGTAAATACCACTCTATTACTCTTATTATATCAAATAAATTAGTAGTTACAAGAAAAAAAATACATATGCATTTTTTTAATTTATAATTCGATGTCTACAATGCTTTTATTCAAAAAAAAATTTCATTATTAAAAAAATTAAAAAGAGATATAATTTCATTAGTTATATTGTCTATATTTTCTACAATGTAAATATTCCTTACCTTCAAATGTATTAATTAATTATATTCACTAAATTGTTCATTGTTTTCTTTTTACACTATCTTATAATTAAATATCAAAGTTATACTTCAAAATAATGTTATATATTTATTTACTAAGTATTATGTTAATAACATGGAAATTTTTATTGTTTTTTTTTTTTAAACAAACAGTTTGAAGTCAATCATGTTGACAAAGAAGAAATTCAAATAATACAATAAATTGATTTAAAACTCATTATTAAAAGTATCAATGTGGGGCAATAGAACACTGTGACACACTGGATAGATTGAAAATATGCTGAGACTACAACAACATTGCTGGAATCAATCTTTCAAATTCAGAAAATGAAGAAATTTCAAAAATAGCTACAGTTGCAGCATTCATTAATCTTGTATGTAAAATACTTAGTGTGCATTCTTTAAATATATTAGAACTAATATAAATTTACAATTTATTTCATTTTCTATAATCAACATGCTTGGATTAAAGACAAAATCAGCGTCAATTTTGACAACAAAAATAATTGGTATATAGGATGTAGCCACTGTTCAAAAATGTTTATGCACAAAGGAGCAAACTATTTAACTGCATGTATTGTGATGAAAAGGCAGCGGTGAGTACTCCAAGATTAGTATCAAATCAACAAAAACAAATTTACAAAAAAAATACACACACACACAAAATCAAGTGCTACACTCATTCATACTAATTCAAAAAATATGAACTTCAAAATAAACATGTACAAAATTAATGTAGAAACTTTTGATGAAACCGGACATATTGCAACATCAGTATTCGGACTACCTGCAAAGTTATTGTTGTTACTATGAAATAAACAAATTATGAAACTAGAACAAAATGTACTACTCATTAACCTTATAAAAATATAATAAATATTAATATTTTGTTCAATACTTTCACATGAGAATGTATAGCACCCATCTCATAGCACATGAAACATATACGGGGGAAAACTACCATTGCTAAATATTAATAGGCGCTTGCAAGATCAAGCGTTCATAGTACAACTAAGATCTTAGTCATATATACAAACACAACGAGACAAATCCACAACTTCCTACATCATAATCTTATTGCATGGCGTTGCCCTCTATACTACCACAATAACTCAATTGCACATGACACATTACCAAATACCAATAAATAAATTTTAAAAAGTACCGAAGATAAAGACAATGACAATGTTACCCGAAAGAGGATTAAAAAGACTACAATGCTTTTAATTTAGAATTATGTGTCTACAATGCCTTTATTTGAAAAAAAAATTATTCATTATCAAAAAATTAAATTAAATAAGAGAAATAATTTCGATAGTTATATTGTCTTTATTTTCTCCAATGCAAAGATTCTTTACATTTAAATTAATTAGTTGATATTCATTACATTGTCCATTATCTTCTTTTTACACTATCCTGTAATTAAATATCAAAGTTATAATACAAAATAATGTTATATATTTATTTACCCAAGTATTTTACTAATACCATGAAAAAAATAAAAAAATTAGTTTGAAACTAATTATATTAACTACTTGGGGATTGGTTGACAAAGAGATCAGAGTATTAAAATATCTCAACAAATTAATACATATTCATTTCTTTAATTTAGAATTATGTGTCTACAATACCTTTATTTATTTATTTTTTAAAAGTGTTCATTATCAATAAATGAAACAAAAATAATAATTTCATTAGTTATATTGTGTTTATTTTCTCTAATGCAAATATTCTTTATATTCAAATTTATCAATTGATATCCATTACATTGTCGGATTGTCCATTATGTTCTTTTTACACTATATTGTAATTAAATATCAAAGTTATAATATAAAATAATGTTATATATTTATTTACGAAGTATTTTATTAATACCATGAAAAAAGTAAAAAAGAATAGCTTGAAGCCAATCATATTAACTACTTGGGGAATTTGTTGATAATGAGATTATTCAAATAACCAAACAAATTGAAAGATGAAACTACCTCGTAATATTTTTGGACTGTATCATATTTAAAATGTTCAATTTTTTTTTTGGTAAATCCACGAGATGTTGCATGTCTTTCTCCGTCAGTCTTACGGTACGGTTCCCCCCGACTAATCTCCGTTCACTCTAGGAGACACAGGATTTCTTTATCCATAATAACTCATTCAACAATAATGGTTGAACCAAATGAATCCCGAGCAAAACACCTAATGGGGTGTTTGGTTAGAGGGAAGGAATTAGGTGGAAAAACAATTGCAATTCCATGGGAAAAGAATATTGCGGGAATAAATTAGTGGGAGTTTAAATTCCAGTGTTTGATTTGCAGGAATAAAATTATTGGGAATTTCAATTCTAATGTTTAATATACGTGGGAATTGAGAGGGAAAAAATAGTATAAAGTTTAAAATGCCTGTTGTTGTTGTTGTTATTATTATTATTATTATTATTATTTATAATTGACAAATTAATTTACAAATTGTTAGAATTGTTGGATATAAAGAATGCAAATTTTGAATAGTTGTTGTATATGAAGATTTAAATTAAATGAACATACACAAAGGGAAGTCGAAGAATAATACACTATATAATTTATAAGCTAAGGGAAGGTCATGTCTCAATTTTAGGTTAAAAAGAAGGAAGGGAAATTTTGTCTTTTGTCTCAGGACTATCTATTAGGTTATAATGCACTGCGTCACCTCAATTTGCGCTGATGCGCAAAATAAACAAAAAATAATAATCAGTTCGATTCTGGAACTGTCCAAATAAGGTTCCGGTTCCGGTTTCGGCTATCTTGGAAACGCGAACCGGCGGTTCCAAACCAGAACCGAACCTTGGACACCCCTACGCCCGGTACCCTAGCATCGTTGGCGTCAAAATTAATTTTTGGTCCATCTTAATTAATGAAAACACCAAAATATCCCTGCCACAGACGGCCTCTTGACGGAAATACTAACGGTGGACCAAATGTGGAACACATTAAATAATAGTACGTGGTTGCAATGTGAGAAAATTAATTAAAGTGGACTAAAATTAGAAACAACCCTATAACAATAGGACCAAAAATGAAATTCACTCATGACCAAACTTTTTAAAAGTCAAAACTATTTCATAGCACTTCAAAAGTGCTACCTATCCAAAATGTGTCCACAATTATGATAAAACAAAAATAATGATTAGCACATAAAAGTGCTAAGTCCATGCCCTAGCGGATTCAATAAACTCGTTGCACAACCAACATATCTACTGAACCCGTTGATATATCTCGTGATCCTTCAACTAGCGGGACAAGTATTAAATAAAATTAAAATACAGTTTACAATCCACAACAACGGGTTGCACAACACATCACAACGGGCTGCACAACACACAACAATGGGTTGCACACCACATCACAACGGGTTGCACAACCAATACAGATGATCACATGCTCCACAGTGAGTTCAATAGGCCCATTGCACAACCAACGGGCGTATTGAACCTGTTTACATGTCGTATGATCCTTCAACTAGTGGGACGAGAAATAAATAAAATCAAAATACGTTGCACAACCACACCATGAGTTGCACCAACAACAGGACGGTGGACGAATAAAATCAAAATGCGTCGCACAATTCGCACACATAGATTGCACAATTCACACACATAGATTGCACAATCCACAACAACGAAGTGCACAACTCACAACACTAGGTAATAATACCCGTAAAAAGACTACATGATGATTAATTATTATAAACTTCCTTAAATTAAATTATTTCTTTTCCATCAATCATATCTAAAATTATTTCATATATGCAAATGTCAAATGAACCTGGAACCAAATTTTATTGGGAAGCCAGAGAATGCATACACAAGAAAACACAAAAACTTGCTTGCTTTTAATACGGAGTAATTTATTTGGCATCAATAGTAGTTACCCACACAGTTGTGGGATTTACAAGATATCTTCCAACTCTACAACACAGATCTAGAAATGGGTCCTCATCACCACAAGAAACCTTCTAGGAAGTTAATTGACTGTTCTATTTAATTATTCAATTCTTTTGGCAGCTTGGACTGTGCATCAACTCAATTTTACGATGGCAGAGATACTCAAGCTATTGATGCTTTTCGCTACACTCTTACTCCCAGTAGGTCACTCATCTTGAGAGTCATGCACGCTTAATCACATATTTTTTTGGTTATCTGATTGTCATATCTTTCTTAAAACCACATCCCTCCATAGTAAGCCACAATTCCATGTATCGAATCAAGCAAGGGCTGAACTTGACTGACACCCAACAAAAAGTTACCATTTCCAAAATGACAGGATTTGTGCCTCAGCTAATAAAAAGATAAGAGATCGTGGCATTGGTTGAGAGCTGGACTATGGATTGGCAACACAAGATCATTTAAGGTATGGGATTTAAACCGAGTAGAAGGTGTTTTGGAATGATTCCTTTGATATTTGCTATTTTTATTCTCTGTAGTAAAGTTTATTGCTAGTTTCTTCTTTCTGCATTCCCAAGAGTAAATAACTTCCAGTAGGTGTATCATGGTAATCATGGTATCGTCTCCGATTTCTTTACCGTTTCAAGAACTACGATGGTAAACTATTTTGATGAAAACGGCCAGATTTACTCCTTTTATGTACAAATTTTGTTTTTCAGATGTTAAGACTCAAGCTATACGACAACATAGAATTGGACGATGTAAAAAAGAAGTTTGTCCAGTTAGCTAAGTTCATCTCTCACTTTATTATTTTTTTCAAATGGATCTATAACCTATTTCAACATTTTGTCTCGGTTTTATGTGTTTGTTTGTTTTATTCTCTCTACGAGTATGAGATTCTTTTAGGATTTCTTTAGATCTATTTTAAAAGAATAGGTTGCTGAGAAATAATTAGTTTATTCTTAATTATGTCGGTTAACATATACATTCCTTAAATGTTCAATATCTTAATTGGACGATTACTTCGCTAAAAAGAAATTATATGCAATCTTACATGAGAATAATCAACATAAAGTACTTAAATAATTTTATAATTTGAGAAACATTACTACTTAAATAGTATTTTTATATCGGAATTGATATTTTTACATTCTTGAATTTAGCAAATTTGACATATAGAAGATACAACATATAAAGCTTGATTATAAAAATAGGTATAGCAGTAACGATTTCAAATGCTTATCGGTAAGATAAAAACACTTAAAATTTATATTTTACTTAAATTCATTCAAGAACAATTGGTTGTTTTAAAAAACACTTTATTCATCTCAATTTTTTTCTTATTAGTTAGAAACTGTTATACTTATTTTTAAAAACAAATAACTTTTTAATACTTAACAGTTAACATTTCACCTTGCAAATTGATGGGTGTCGAAACCAACAAATAATAAATACTTACTCTTATGAATTGCACTAGCGATGAGTAAGGTCGTATTCACAGAAACTAGTTAGACTTATTTTTAGCAATAAATTTAATAAATAATGAAATGAAAATAGAAACTTAAATAGTAACAATAAAATGGAAAATAATATCAAATAGAAAATAATTATAAGTAAATGTCAATGACAACTGGTATCCAACCCAAAGAATAATATCAGTTTAATTCTAACAAGACAGATATTGATAGGCAAGCCAAACTAACTTTACTCTTTACTAGATTGGTTATGATTATTAACAAGCTCTAATAACAACCTGTCTTTCCTTACTTCGTCGGTAATCAAAACAAGCTCTTTAATTACTTCCCTAGCTAATAAACAACCCTAAACAAGCTCTTAGAATTTAATTTACTAACTGCATTAATCGAATTAGAAAACTAACAGCATTAATCGAATTAGAAAGACTACCAATCCTAGCTAACAAACTCATAAGCTCGGTTCATTTAAGTTAGACTATATATCTTCATAACACAAACTGAAAATCAGTTATAATCAAATTGTGCTATTTGCTACTAACATCAAAACACTTAAACAATTACGGATTCAAGGTTCTGACTAGCAATTTAATAACTTGACAATTGAACAATAGGCCATATTGCAACAATTAATCAAGCAATAATTCATATATATGAATATAACAAAAGATATATAGATAATAAAGTGCAAAGAATAATTTAGGCTAAATAAAACTTACTGGTCTTGTAGAATCAAACTTCAATAATCCTCGAATTGAAAAAATAAAAACTCAGCAGTACATTGTAGAAAGTGTTTACAATGTAAATGAAAATTAACTGACGATTTCTACTGAAAGTTATGTCCCTATTTATATTAAAGTTGCAGCCGGAAGATGCTCGCATTTTGTGGCAGTCCTTCATCCGCTCGTCGCACGTTGCTTCGTACGTGGATAGAATTTGTAGGAATCATCTCAAATTGCCGCACGCCGTATCGCAGTAGAAATTTTCGCTCCTCCATGCATATGTCTCACGTACAGACTAACAAAACAAAACAAATGGCTAACATTTGGACATGAGAACACATGAAATATGTAAATGATTTAAATGGGCCAACTAAATACTAAATCTATTCCACTATCAACTTAATTTAGTCTTACACTTAATAACAATATAACAATATATCAACATACGATTCTAATGGCTCAAAATAATCATTAAACTTAATTATTAAAATAATTATTTTATTAGTACCAAATATAAAATAAAGCTCAAAATAAATATAATGTAAAATAAATGAAATTAAATTATTATAAAAATTAATCTAAATCAAGTATAAAAATAGTGTTTATCACAAATAAATACATAAAAAACTGATCTTGAATGAATTTAAGTATAAAATTTAATTATTTATTTAGATATCAAAGATGTATAAGAATTTAAACATTGAGTTGAAGTACAGGTTAATTAATATAAAGTTTCTAACAATTGCTTAATACAACAAATCCTTCATGTGTAAAACTTGAAGTATAATAGAGATTCTGTGGTCGTTTTTTGTTTTCAAGTGATAAGTATAAAATGTTCATGGTAAGAAGATTAACCACTCAAATTGATTAGAGTAATATCCAAAATAGTCCATCGACTTTGCCATAATTCACAAATTAATCCTCAACTATGAAATTACAAATATATACAAAAAAATCATTATAATGATATTTTATAATATATAAAAAAATATGTAACTTAATATAACCCAAATTTAGGCCCAAACCTTATTTGATTTAAAAAAAAAAAAAAAAAAATTTCGGCCCAACCTTAACCCATTGTTGTAGCCAATAACCCGAAAATCACAACTCATATATATAAAAGCTCATTTCCTAACCCTAATTTTCATCCACCGACTCTTCACCTTCTCTGTGGTGCGCTCCGGCTTCTCTTTAGCCATTTCGGAACCATTGTATACTCCTCCGTTTTCTTATTGATTTTTTACTTATTTTTTTAGATCATATATCAAATATTCAATTTTGAGAACAGATAACCATAGTAATCATGGTAGTGAGCCCTCGGCGATTGAGAGGACTCGAACCTAACCCCTGTCTTTTAAAGAATTCCTCACACCTTTTGAAGCAGTAAGTAAAGTCCTCTTCTATTTGTCTCTTCTTGTTCTAGATAGTATTAAGTAAGTAATCCTTTCAGTTTCTACTTTGTTCTTGAAGTGTCAAGATTATTTTTTTCTTGTAAGCTATCGAAATGCCTCTTTGTTAGAGTCATGAGGGAAAGAATAAGTATATTCTCGAGTCTTTCCTCTAGGAAAACTGGTCGTAGCCTTTTTTAGGTACAAGCAAATACCCGGAGTATTCCGGGGTTATCAATCCACAGGGAAGCGGGGTATCAAGCACTAGTTACTAATTAATTCACGAGAAGTTATTCCTACGTTAACAATGGGTATTTATCTATAATTATGAAAACAAAATAAATGAAGCAAGGCAAACAGACTTTTATATACAATAGATTAAGAGCGGGATTTTTGGGTGTCAAAGTGTTTAATCACCTAGTGCCAATCTAAAGTGAAATAATCATTCGGGTTCAACAAGTGTGGATGATTGCAATTTAAAAGGGAAAGATTACTCTCGTAATTCAATCCCAAAACAAGGTAATTAGAATACTCACTCTCGTGAGCTATTCACAACATATAATAAAAAACAAGCAATAAATGGAATACCCATTCTCGTGGGCTATTCACAATTGGAATACTCACTCTCGTGAGCTATTCACAATAAATCCCTTAATCAACATGTCATCTCTCGAGGTACAAGAATCAAGTGCAATTGTGGGTGCTCTAATTCATAGACAAATTTAGCAATGAAACAAGTAATTAGGATACTTAACTACAAGCATCAAGAAATTAAGCCACAATTACAACACAAGTAATAAACCCAAATAGATATTTCATTCAAGCAATTAAAGAACTAGGCACATAGGTTCATAAACACTTATCAATCCAAAAATCCCAAAGAAAAGCTTAGCCTATCATGGCTAAAATAGATTCAACAAATATACAATAAAGCTTTAAAATAGAAAAGAGAGGAACAAATTCTCCCGAATGATGCCTCCAAGCTCTTCTCTTTGATCTCTCTTCTCCAATTGATTTTTCCTTTCAAGCTCTTTGAGAAGATGAGAGCTTCCCTTTCTTGCTCTCCTTTGTCCAAAATCCGCAGCCAAGCTTAGGGTTTGAAGAGAAAATGATGCTTTTATATTGGGTGGAGAATGGGGGGCAAAACAGACATTTCAGAGCAGCAAAAATTTCAGATCTGCGATTTCTCGACGCGTCGAGGACTTTTCTAGACGCGTCGAGATATTCCCGAACCAAAATCTTGGCATTCTGCCAACTCTCGACGTGTCGAGAAAATTCTCGACGCGTCGAGAATCTGCCTGCAACACAGTTTCGACTTGCAGCCTAATTTTGACCCTTTTCCCTTTCGAACCGCACTTTGATGTCTTCATAAGAGTTGTAGCACTTGAAGTCTTCTTTCCAATGGTTCAAGAATCACCTCATTTGGATATTCCTAGGCTGAGATATGGTCCAATTACCGAGGTGTCGCCATGGTAGCGGGAATTACAACTCTTTGGCTCCTTTGGATTGGCTTTTGCTCCCAAATGGTTCTAATGCACTTCTAAACACATCAAAAACATCTAAACCAAGCATTATACCATTTTAAATATGAAAACAAGGAAATAAGCATTGGACACAACATTTTATCACACAATTAACTATAAAACCTACATAAAAACACAAGTAAAATAGGTACAAATGAGAGTGTATCAAAAACCAGTACTCTATTCAAGTGAAATATCTAGGACTCATTGTATAACTAATATATATATATATATATATATATGGAATTACAAATATATATAAATAAATCATTATAATGTTATTTTATAATATAAAAGAACTAGTATTGTCTTGTGCGGTGCACGGCTAAATATTAAAGATTTGTTTGTAATGTTATAACGAATAAAAAAATGATTTTATTTATTAGATGCGAACTATAATAAAGGTATTTGAAGTACACAAAAAAACATGAATAACAATTTAATTTTATTAAAAAATAAATTGTCATTGTATATTATTATGTACTTAACAAAATATTACAATGTATATAAATTATTTCATTTCATTAAAAAAAAAAAACCTCGATTGCTAAGCCCATAACAAAATTAATCATATAACCATACTACCCATTAGACTTTCAGCCCAACACCCAAGCCCATTAACCCAATTATAAAACCTGAACCACAAACCCTAATCACAACAATTTTGACGATTGCACTTCCTTCTTCTCTGCTGCGCTTGTCCTTCTCTCTAACATCTTCATCGATGTCTTCTACCTTCTCTGTTTCAGGAATGTTGTGGTTACAATTTAATCCTTCGCACGTCCAAGTAATCCACGGCTAAAAAGCTGCTAAGATATACTCACCGTAGCTTTTGGCCGTTGTGGATTTCATTTCCTCTCCAGATGCAAATCGGTTGACCGAGAGCATATCAGTGCCTTGTACGAACAGATTATATAATCTACACCGACCAGAAAGGGACTACACCGTCTTCGGCAATGAGAGAGTCAACAAATGTAATAGATCTGAAAAGATAAGTAGATTTTTCCATTCGTATACTTATTTCTGTTTTGTATATCGATTATATATATATATATATATATATATATATATATATATATATATATGAAATTACAAATATATACAAACAAATCATTATAATGTTATTTTATAATATATAAAAATATATATGTTACTTAATATAACCCAAATTTAGGCCCAAACCTTATTTGATTTTTTTAAAAAAAATAATTTCAGCCCAACCTTCACCCATTGTTGTAGCCAATAACCCAAAAATCACAACCCATATATAAAAGCTCATTTCCCTACCCTAATCTTCATCCACCGATCTTCACATTCTCTGTGGTGTGCTCCGACTTCTTTCTTCCCATTTCTGAACCCTTGCATTCTCCTCCGTTTTCTTATTGATTTTTTTACTTATGTTTTTTAGATTGTATATCAAATATTCAATTTTGAGAGCTGATAACCATAGTAATCTTGGTATTATCTCTGATTTCTTTACTATTTAAAGAATTACGACGATAAAACTATTTTGATGAGAACGGCTAGATCTGCTCCTTTTATGTACATATTTCGTTTTTCAGGTATTAAGACTCAAGCTATACGACTTCATAGAATTGGACGATATAAAAAAGAAGAAGTTTGTTCAGTCAGCTAAGTTCATCTTTCACTTTATTATATTTTCGAGTGGATCTATAATCTAATTCAACATTTTATCTCGGTTTTACGTTTTTTTTTTTTTTTTAATTCTCTCTATGAATTTGAGATTCTTTTAAGGGTTTCTATAGATCTATCTCTAAAGAATAGGTTACTGAGAAATAATTAGTTCATTCTTAATTATGTTGGTTATCATATATATTCCTTAAATGTTCAATATCTTAATTTGACGATTACTTAGCGAAAATAATCGATTAAAATAATTTTGTAATTTGAGAAACATTATTACTTAAATAGTACTTATATACATTGATTGATATTTTTACATTCTTGAATTTAGTAGGAAATTTGACATATAGAGGATTCAACCTATAAAGCTTGCTTAGAAATAGGTATAGCAGTAATGATTTCAAATGCTTATCGGTAAGATAAAAACACTTCAAATTTATATTTTACGTAAATTCATTCAAGAATAATTGAGTGATTTAAAAAACACTTTATTCATCTTAATTGTTATCTTATTAGTTAGAAACTTTTATAGGTATTTTTAAAAACAAAACTTTTTCAATACTTTACATTTCACTTAGCAAATAAATACATAATATATAAAATCCGTTATACTGAAAGGAATATATATATATATATATATATATATATATATATATGCCAGTGATCTCGTGAGTCCACCATTCCCCATGAGTCTGGGTGGACAGATTTTGGCCATTGAATACTTGAGATCAATGGCTTAGATTTGGCCAACTGTGCACTTCACTTGCACAGTTCTTGTTGCATAGTTGGCGAAATCTAAGTCATTGATCTCAAGCGTTCAATGGCCTAGATCTATCTACACAGACTCATATAACAGGGTGGACTCATTGTATAACTAATATATATATATATATATATATATATGGAATTACAAATATATATAAATAAATCATTATAATGTTATTTTATAATATAAAAGAACTAGTATTATCTTGTGCGGTGCACGGCTAAATATTAAAGATTTGTTTGTAATGTTATAATGAATAAAAAATGATTTTATTTATTAGATGCGAACTATAATAAAAGTATTTGAAGTACACAAAAAAAACATGAATAACAATTTAATTTTATTAAAAAATAAATTGTCATTGTATATTATTATGTACTTAACAAAATATTACAATGTATATAAATTATTTCATTTCATGAAAAAAAAAAAAAACAAAAAACCTCGATTGCTAAGCCCATAACAAAATTAATCATATAACCATACTACCCATTAGACTTTCAGCCCAACACCCAAGCCCATTAACCCAATTATAAAACCTGAACCACAAACCCTAATCACAACAATTTTGACGATTGCACTTCCTTCTTCTCTGCTGCGCTTGTCCTTCTCTCTAACATCTTCATCGATGTCTTCTACCTTCTCTGTTTCAGGAATGTTGTGGTTACAATTTAATCCTTCGCACGTCCAAGTAATCCACGGCTAAAAAGCTGCTAAGATATACTCACCGTAGCTTTTGGCCGTTGTGGATTTCATTTCCTCTCCAGATGCAAATCGGTTGACCGAGAGCATATCAGTGCCTTGTACGAACAGATTATATAATCTACACCGACCAGAAAGGGACTACACCGTCTTCGGCAATGAGAGAGTCAACAAATGTAATAGATCTGAAAAGATAAGTAGATTTTTCCATTCGTATACTTATTTCTGTTTTGTATATCGATTATATATATATATATATATATATGAAATTACAAATATATACAAATAAATCATTATAATGTTATTTTATAATATATAAAAATATATATGTTACTTAATATAACCCAAATTTAGGCCCAAACCTTATTTGATTTTTTAAAAAAAAATAATTTCAGCCCAACCTTCACCCATTGTTGTAGCCAATAACCCAAAAATCACAACCCATATATAAAAGCTCATTTCCCTACCCTAATCTTCATCCACCGATCTTCACATTCTCTGTGGTGTGCTCCGACTTCTTTCTTCCCATTTCTGAACCCTTGCATTCTCCTTCGTTTTCTTATTGATTTTTTACTTATATTTTTTAGATCGTATATCAAATATTCAATTTTGAGAGCTAATAACCATAGTAATCTTGGTATTGTCTCTGATTTCTTTACTATTTAAAGAATTACGACGATAAAACTATTTTGATGAGAACGGCTAGATCTGCTCCTTCTATGTACATATTTCGTTTTTCAGGTATTAAGACTCAAGCTATACGACGACATAGAATTGGACGATATAAAAAAGAAGAAGTTTGTTCAGTCAGCTAAGTTCATCTTTCACTTTATTATATTTTCAAGTGGATCTATAATCTAATTCAACATTTTATCTCGGTTTTACGTTTTTTTTTTATTCTCTCTATGAATTTGAGATTCTTTTACGGGGTTCTATAGATCTATCTCTAAAGAATAGGTTACTGAGAAATAATTAGTTCATTCTTAATTATGTTGGTTATCATATATATTCCTTAAATGTTAAATATCTTAATTTGACGATTACTTAGCGAAAATAATCGATTAAAATAATTTTATAATTTGAGAAAAATTATTACTTAAATAGTATTTATATACATTGATTGATATTTTTACATTCTTGAATTTAGTAGGAAATTTGACATATAGAATATACAACCTATAAAGCTTGATTAGAAATGGGTATAGCAGTAATGATTTCAAATGCTTATTGATAAGTGTAAAATATACCACTTTTATAAGGTTATTCATGGATCGTTTAGTATACAAGTTAAAGCTTTTATGAATGTTTTAGTATTAAATTGCACTAGAATGCTTTATATTGTCTTTAGTACCCGTTCCACACTTTACCGATTGTTTTGTAGGTAAAACGAAGTGTTTAAAGACAGAAAATGGCTAGATTTCGGAGAAGGATTCAAGAGTCGAAGTTGGAGTGCAAAATGACCATGGACGCACCGTGGACGCTCAGTGGACGCACTGTGGACGCTCAGTGGACGCGCGTCCACCCTTGCGTCCAACTTTTCGCTCTCTGATTCTCGCACAGCAGAACCGAAGTCTGCTGTGGACGCGAAGCGGACGCGCCCTGGACGCCCGCGTCCAATTTTAAGCTCTCTGAAGTTTGGTTCGCTCTGCTGTGGACGCGCGCGTCCAAGGTGGCGTCCATCAGAACCCTCTCTGAAGTTGAAGTCTGGAAGCATTTATCGCAGTGGACGCGCGTCCACCCTGGCGTCCATCGCGGAACTTGGCGGTTTTTGCGAGATTTAAAAGGGGAATGGAGCCATTTTGCAGGAGATCCATCACACTTCAATTTTAGATCTCTTTAGAATATTTCTCTCTCTAGGATTAGCCTAGAGAGATCTCCCCCAATTCACTCCACATTCCCAATTCACTCCACATTGCAATTCTTAGTTTAGATTAGAATTAGAGAAGAATTGCATTGTTGCAAGATTGTGATCTACATTCAAGTTCAAGATTAAAGTTCAATTTCAAGTTCAAGTTCAAATTCAAAGTTCAATTCCTAGCTAAGTCTTCCTTTTAATTTCTTGTCATTACTTTTGCCTTTTGCTATTTCAATTTCAAGTATGATTAGATAGATCTTTGTGGATTTGGATTGAGCAATGTTTTATGGATGTTCTTGAGCTTTGAATTGATCAATTAGGTTTTGCAATTGCTTTGATTATGAGTTTGATTGTGTGAATGGTGATCTTCTTTGACTCTTGTGTGGGAATGATCAACCTATATGAGAGGTGTTTGGAGAAGGAGTCTCACCTACGAGAGTAGGGATACTCCTTAGCCTAGCCTAGCACGTTTCCTTCCCACCTTTGAGAAAAGGGGGATTGGAAGGCAAATAGCACACCATGTATTCGATAATTTGCCTCACCTAGCCTAGTTGCCATGAGAATGGGACTATGGACTAGATGATAGGCCAATGACCACGAGAGTGGCGTTGGCATAGTTGTCTTGCCTCATTTTCATTATCTAAGTGTTGCTAGCCTAGTATCTTAGGAAATCAAGGATACCTATATGAGTTGCAATATCCAAATCCTCCTTTCCACTTAATTGTTTCCTTTGTGTGTTCCTTATTTTCCTCATGTTTCATGCACCTTTCTTACCTATGTTTGGGTTAGCTTTCGAACACTAAACACTCTTGTGCTTAATCCCCTTACCGCTTGAATTCCCTCCTTGCCATTCTTTGAGAACGATACTCGGGAACTTCTTCCCGTTTTACCACCTATTACTTTCCATCCACCGCGAAAACTACACCCTTCACTTATCGGTAAGATAAAAACACTTAAAATTTATATTTTAAATAAATTCATTCAAGAATAATTGGGTGTTTTATAAAACACTTTATTCGTCTTAATTGTATCTTATTAGTTAGAAACTGTTATAAGTATTTTTAAAAACAGAACTTTTTAATACTTAACATTTCACTTGGTAAATAAATACATAATATATAAAATAGAGTCATCCTTTCTCTTCAACAGGGTCTACTACTTATACTATGGGTGCAACGACTCATCTCTTGTGATTGTATTGGACTCTTGTAATAATGCATGGTGGGAGAAGTAATGATGGGGAGCCGCTAAGTAATTCCACTCTTCAATGTGTCGTGTCGGTGTAAAGGATGGCCGTTTGGCTTCCATGCGTCCGTCTCCACAAGTGTGTTCGGCTCCTTAGTAATTGTTTTTTGATGAGGCGGACCCGTACCAGGTCGGATTAGTACCTTGCCCAATTATCCTGTCACCAGCCCCCTCCTACTCCCAAGTTCGAGAGCGTAGCAAAGTCAACTAGAGAGTAATAATAGTGTATTTTCAGGTGGTGAGATTAGAAATTCAAAAAAAAAAAACTTTGAGCAATAATCAAAACGTTGGAGGCCCAAGAAATTAATTGCACCGCCAACTTTTTGAGAAAACCCAAGTCGGCCACCACCCAAATAATTATTACATTAATTAGAAATTTCTGAGATAGTCGGCGGCCATCCATGCTCTGCCGACGGTGAACCACGATCACCCTGAGAACGCCGGCGAAGCAGCCCTGTACCCTGCATGCCGTCTCTTCCAAGCCGAAGACTGCCGCCGGAGGAGGAGAATTGAGAAAGCATCGGAACTGGGCCAGAAAAGTTTAAATTTCATTGCCAAGAAGGACGCAACCACATCAATGCCAAGATCACACAAACACAAAATGCCACGAAAAATTTTCTCAAACTAAAATCCAAAACACCATCAAAGCAAGCAACACCGGAAGAAGGAGGCAAATAAGGGACGCTAGGCTAAAAATAGAGAAACGGCGTGACAGATTTGGATGTGGAACTCCAAAATGCGAAAGTGACCACTTTCCTCTAGAGCTCAAAATGCAACAGATCTAGACTCAGCCCCTCTGATCGTCTACCATAAAATTTTAATTTCTCCATCTACGTCGCATAAAGTTAGCACAATGCATCCGGTAGAGCATTCCGTATCTAAACAAGAACTGCATATGCTTGTTTGCGATAATGCCCCAACCATTACTCATTCTATGGCTACTTTATCAGCTCCCAAAACACCAATGGTCTACCAAAGTATTTAAAAGAACACCAGAGCATGTAGCAGTTGATATAAATATAAATCAATTTTGTTTTGAGTCACTAGCCTCTATTCGAAAAAAGGGGGAAAAGAAAGCATCTCCCTTCTATAACTTCCTTGTCTCATGATCATGATGGCAAATCTAAAAGGCTACATCAATCTGGCGAAGAAGTTATATAAATAGATGATGATGATAATGAAGTGCAAAGCAACAACGCTGGTTAGGCACCCAAGTTCTCAGACCAGCAACCCTCTAAATCGGCCGGAAAAAACACCAAACATCATAGTGAAACGGTAGAACAATAGCCACTAAACAGGAGTGGTCGAGGAAAGCCTCGGCCACCATGGCCGAGGACAGCCTCGACCATGAAGAAGTCGAGGCGAGGCCTCGACCAGTGGCTGAGGCAAGACCTCAGCCACCATGGCCGAGGACCGCTTCGGACATAAAGAAGCCGAGGCGAGGCCTGGCGTTATTTATTTATTTCTTTTTATTTTCTTTGATTTTTTTTTTATTTTGTTTTTTGTTTTTTTTTTCGTGCGCGCGAGCTCACAGCTTACTTTGGCCGGTCGTAGGCTCGTCAAAGGTCAGCTCTTCCGTAAGGTAGTGAGCGAGGTCAGACCCCGTACCATCCCTTAAGAGATAGCGTTTTTGTAGCTAAGCCATGAGCTCGGTTAAGAAAATGCCCTTCCGTCGGATAGCTAGATGGATCGGATCCTGTGCTGGCCCGTGGATCTCCAAGCGACTGCTCAGGTCATTCAGTAAACTACCCTATTCCCTAAGGGCCAGCACGGGATCCGATTTCGCTAGCTACCCGACGGAAGGTTGTTTTCTGAATCGAGCTCATAGCTTAGCTACGAAAACTCTATCCCCTAAGGGATGGTTGGAGCCTGACCTCGCTCACTACCCTACGGAAGAGCTGACCATTGACCGAGCTTATGGCAGGCCAAAGAAATCTGTGAGCTCGCGCGCACGAAAAAAACAAACAAAAACCAAAAAAATCAAAAGAAAATAAAAATAAATAAATAAATAAATAATGCCAAACCTCGCGGTCCTCGGCCATGGTCGCTGAGGTCTCACCTCAGCCACCAGCCGAGGCGGTCCTCAGCCATGGTAGTTGAGGTCTCGCCTCAGCCACCAACCGAGGCCAGGCCTTGGCTTCTTCATGGCCGAGGCTGTTCTCGGCCACTTCTGTTTGGTGGCTATTGTTCCATCATTTCACTCTGATTTTTGGTGTTTTTTCCGGCCAATTTGGAGGGTTACAGGTCTAAGAACTTGGGTCCACTGCCAGCGTTGTTGCCTTGCACTTCAATATCCTCATCATCTATATATATAACTTCTTCACCAGATTGATGTGGCCTTTTAGATCTGCCATCATGATCATGAGACAAGGAAGTTATAGAAGGGAGATGTTTTCTTTTCCCCTTTTTTTCCGAATAGAGGCTCTGGTGACTCAAAACAAAATTGATTTATATTTATACCAGCTGCTACATGCTCTGGGTGTTCTTTTAAATACTTTGGTAGACCGTTGGTGTTTTGGGAGATGATAAAGTAACCACAGAATGAGTAATGGTTGGACCATTATCGCAAGCAAGCTTATGTAGTTCTTGTTCAGATACGGAATGTTCTCCAGGCTGCACTGTGCTAACTTTATGCGACTTAGATGGAGAAATTAAAATTTTATGGTAGAGGATCAGAGTGGCTGAGTCTAGATCTTTTTCATTTTGAGTTCTAGAGGAAAGTGGTCACGGTCGTATTTGGAGTTCCACATCCAAATTGGTAACGCCGTTTCTCTATTTTTAGCCTAGCGTCCCTTATTTGCCTCCCTCTTCCGGTGTTGCTTGCTTTGATGGTGTTTTGGATTTGTGTTTGAGATGATTTTTGGTGGTAGTTTGTGTTTGTGTGATCTTGGCATTGATGAGGTTATGTCCCAGTTCCGATGCTCTCTTAGTTCTCCTCCTCAGGCGGCGATCTCAGGCTTGGAAGAGACGGCATGCAGGGTACACTTCTTCGCCGGCATTCTCATGGTGATCATGGTTCACCGTCGGCAGAGCATGGATGGCCGCCGGCCATCTCAAACGGCCAGTCGTTACATCAACACGACAAATTGAAGAGGGAAATTACTCAGCAGCTCCCCATCATTACTTCTCCCACCATTATTACCCGAGTCCGTTACACTCACAGGAAAATAGCCGTTGCACCCATAGTATAAGTAGTAGACCCTGTTGAAGAGAAAGGGGGCTCTGTTTTCTTACACGCACATTCTTATACTAAACGATTGTACTTTACTAATACACAAATATACTCCAATAACATTTTTACCTTTACACGGCTAAATATTAAAGATTTGTTTGTAATGTTATAATGAATCAAAAACGATTTTATTTATTTGATGCGAACTGTAATAAAGGTATTTGAAGTACAAAAGAAAAAACATGAATAACAATTTAATTTTATTAAAAAATAAATTGTCATTGTATATTATGTACATAACAAAATATTACACATTATTAAACACTTCATGGTAAACAACGTTAGTCGTTGAATTAATAACTGTATTCGAGTCACTACAGATTAAAATTTTCAATTTGTCTGGATTGCTCACTCCAGAAGCAACAACACACAATTGACCATGAACAAAAATATGTTTATTTAAAAGTAACCCAACATGTGATAGTGTTTGTCACTGACTATTGTTAATGTTCATTGCATATGACAACATTAAAGGGAATTGTCTTCTTTGAATGTTGAAAAATAATCTCGGATCCATGGTGTCATGTCATTCGGGGAACTAACATCTTTGTTCATGCATTGTTTCCAAACATAATTTTGTCTTCAATCACGTGATCTCCTAACTTGGTAATAACAGCCCAGTGCCATTACATAATCCAAGTGAATGGTCTATATTTGTCAACAACATAACATGTGACCCTACATTTAAAGACAAAGAATGATTGGGACACCTGACGCCCTTATACCATTTAGAAACTCGAGAGTGTGCATATCATTTATAAGTATTAAATATTATAATACATATACTTGACCATATATAAATAAAAAATTTAATATAACACATTGAAACTAACTTTAAAAAATATTATTTTGAAAATTGATTAATTATAATTATCTATATACAACGTATATAAATGTAATTGAAATATGAACTATTTCATTTCATTAAAAAAAAAAAAAAAGAAAAAAAAAACCTCGATTGCTAAGCCCATAACAAAATTAATCATATAACCATATTACCCATTAGACTTTCAGCCCAACACCCAAGCCCATTAACCCAATTATAAAACCTGAACCACAAACCCTAATCACAACAATTTTGACGATTGCACTTCTTTCTTACCTATTGTGCTCGTCCTTCTCTCTAACATCTTTACTGATGTCTTCTACCTTCTCTGTTTCAGGCGTGTTGTAGTTACAATTTCATCCTTCGCACGTCCAAGTAATCCACGGCTAAAGAGCTACTAAGATATACTCACCGTACCGTAGCATTTGGTCGTTGTGGATTTCATTTCGTCCCCAGATGCAAATCGGTTGACCGAGAGCATATCTGTGCCTTGTATGAACAGATTATGTAAACTACACTGTCCAGAAGGGGACTACACCGTCTTCGGCAATGAGAGAGTTAATAAATGTGATAGATCCGAAAAGATAAGTAGATTTTTCCATTCGTATACTTATTTCTGTTTTGTATATATATATATATATATATATATATATATATATATATATATATATATATAGGGTAGAGTTCAAGTGTGACCGGGCCTTCCTGTGCGGTTCACACCACTCAATGTTAGAAAATGCACCACTCAATGTTATAAAACGCACCACAATAAAAATACACAAAACACACCACACACCCAAAATAATGCACCATAACTCCCCTGCCTCTAAAGGTGCATTTTCTAACACTGTGTGGTGTATATTTGCATACCTAGTGGTGTGTTTTTTGGTGATGTGTACTTAACGGTGCATATTTGTGTGGTGCATTTTCTAACACTGAGTGGTGTATATCTGTATACATAGTGGTGAGGCCGCACTGTTCACACGTTTAGACGTGGTCACACTTGAACTCTACCTTATATATATATATATATTTGAAATTACAAATATATACAATTAAATCATCAAACCCTTCCCTTTATATTACCTTATATTACCTTGTGGTCCAGTGGCATCAAACCCTTCCCTTTATATGGGAGGTGGTGGGTTCGAGCGGGTTCGAGCCTCAGTGGAGGCAATATTGATTCTTGTGCTTCAATAGGTTGAGAAAGTAGTTATGAACAGATACTGCAATGTAATAGAGTAAAAAAAATCATTATAATGATATTTTATAATAAAAAAAAATGTTACTTAATATAACTCAAATATAGGCCCAAACCTTACTTGATTTTTTTTTTTTTTTAAAATAAGTTTGGCCCAACCTTAACCCATTGTTGTTGTACCCAATAACCCAAAACTTACAACCCATATATAAAAGCTCATTTTGTTTTTTATATTGAATGGAAGGGGGTTACCCAGTAACAGAGCGGAAAGCTAATCAATTACAGAGAAGTTGCGCCACGCTGGGACGCCATCTCTGTCATCCTCGAAGATCTTACTGACTCCAGATGGAGGACTGCTGAGTACTTGAAAACCCCGAGGGTTGGCTTTAGACATCATCACGATAGCATCCGCCAACCTGTTTTGTTCCCTAGCTATCCAGACCACCTGCCATTCGTTGCATCTCTGCAACTCCTTAATGCAAGCTCTCAACAGGTTGTTCACCGCATTGTTGGGTGTGAAGCCATTTCTGAGACCTTCCACTATCATGCTTGAGTCGCATTCTATTATCAACTTTCTCTGATCGAGCGAGGTCGCCAGTAGGATACCCTTCAAGAGTCCCCAAGCTTCCGCCTCTTGGGGAGTTCCGCTGCCGACGTTGCAAGTGAACCCACAAATCCACAGGGATAGATATTTTTACATTCTTGATAAATTAAATTTGACATATAGAGGATACAACCTATAAAGCTTGATTAGAAATAGGTATAGCAGTAATGATTTTAAATGCTTATCGGTAGGATGAAAACAATAAATAAAAATATATATATATATATATATATATATATATATATATATATATATATAGAATTGTATTCAGGTGAGGACTAGTAGATTATAGAGGATTCCTAGGACTCATATTAGCCATTGATCTGATAAAATTAATGGGTAGATTTAGGTGTTTTTTCAATTAGTTGTTTTATTTATTTAGGCAATTATCGTGTGTGTATCAGGTTTTGAGGGTAGTTTTGTCTTTGCTTAGGGGTTTTAATTGCCGTCAGCAGATTTTTCGGATTCCCTAAACAAGGCAAATATTCGACGATTCAGTTTCTTCTTGTTTTTGGAGAGCAAGTTCATTGGCTAAATACGACGGTCTCTTCAACGGTCTCTGAGAGGTTTATTGGCGGTTAAGCGTGAGGGTTCACCGGGGCAGCGATGGCAAAGGGCGGTGGGTCTCGACTTCGTTTGGAGAGGTCTGCTAGGGTGGCTTCTAGAAGCGACTAGGGCGGTGTTGTTATGGAAGCGACCGGGACGTGAGGGATGGTCAGCGGTGGTGTTCTAGAAGCGACTGGGGCGGTGTCTTCTTTCCTGACTATGGCAGCTTCCTCAAGATCCTTCCCAGGCCAATCGCGACCAAATTCAACGACAGGGTGATGCTACTGGAATTGCTACATCGTCTTTTCCGGTGGCATCTTCCAACACTTCGGCATTTGCAATCGGTAAGGGCCTATACATGTATTAACCGAAGCTATATATATATATATATATATATATATATATATATATATAAAGCTTCGGTTAATACATGTAGGTTGTCATCAAATGAGAATCTTGTTTGAAAACTTACGAATTTACATGAATAAACATAATCCTATATATATAGGGGAATGATCATATGAAAATTAGTTCCCATGTGACAATTATGGACTAATATGGACCATAAATGTCACAAGATCAATGACCATATGTACATCTAAAATTTGTAGCTGAATTCCAGAATTTAAGGGCGTGTGCACAACATTAATAATTAACTAATGATAAATCTGTAAATGAGATGCTTAATACATAATCTTGAAAATACGTTGCAGAATCCACAACGAGTTGCACGCCACACTTTAACCAATTGCACAACAACCACAGATGAACACATGTTCCCCAATGGGTTCAATAAACCCATTGGACAATTAACGGGTCTATTTAGAGCTGTCAAAACGGGCCCAACCCATCGAGTTGGGCCCGTGTAACCCGTATTTTAGACGGGTTGGGTTAGAAAATTTCTAACCCAACCCGTATAACCCGTGTGGAATACAGGTTATACAGGTTGGCCTATGGGTTACACGGGCCAACCCGTATTCCCACCCACACCAACCCCCTACCCTCAAATTTGTTGTGTAATTATGTATTTTAATATTTTAAAATGTTGTTAATAAGACTTTAATTAGTATGTTACATGTAAATTATATTAGTATTAAATATAAATTAAATAAATTATATATATTATATATATACACAGTACCTTTCAAATATATGTATATATAGTACGTACATACAAATTTTACATAGCATATTTAACATATATGTTTGTTGAATGGCTTTGTTCAAATGTTATATACATCCACTGATCCACATTACATTCATGTGTCTATTTATATTTATTTATACACGGTACGTACATACATATATGTTTATTTATATTTTTTTTTAAATATATGTTTATTTATATTTATTTATTTATTTATTAATATATTCATACATGGCGTTGACAAAAATATTCATGCGTTTAGTTGGAAATAGTGGTAATTGCTAACTTAGAGGCTGAGGCTTTAATTCCTAAGAAATACAAAAATTAAAAATAATTTAATAATATAAAACGGGTTGCGATTTTCCGTAAACTAGGGATTTTCCGTCAGCCCGTAACCAACGGGTTGGGTTGGGATTTTCCCAACCCGTTTAAAAAACGGGTCGAATGGGTCGGGTTGTCCGTATTGACAGCTCTAGGTCTATTGAACCCGTTGATATGTCGCGTGATCCTTCAACTAGCGGGACGAGTATTAAATAAAATCAAAATACGGTTCACAACCCACAATAGTGGGTGGCACAACACATCACAACAGGTTGCACAACACACAACAACGGGTTGCGCATCACATCACAACGGATTGCAGAACCAATACAGATGAGCACATGCTTCCCAGTGAGTTCAATAGACCCGTTGTACAACCAACGGGTCTATTGAACCCATTGATATGTCTCGTGATCATTCAATAGACTCGCTGAGTAATATTGTTGGACCCACGAGTCTATTGAACCCATTGATATGTCTAGTGATCTTGCCACCAGCTGGACGGAGAACAAATAAAATCAAAATACTTTGCACAATTCACGCATATGCATTGCACAATTCACAACAACGAACTGCACAACTCACACCTCTAGGTAATAATAACAGTGAAAAAATTACATGATGATTATTTATTTTAAACTTTCATTTTTAAATTAAATTATTCTTTTTCCATCGATCCTATCTAAAATTATTTCCTATATGCAAACATAATGTATTATAATGGTCAAAATCATATTTTGATTTAGCCTGTTTTAGAGTCTTTGAAATGGCAAATGAACATGAAACCAAATTTTGTTTTGGTTCAGATGAATTTATGAAGGCTTAGGATGAAAGATATATGTTCTACCTTTTATTTAAAGTTGATTGCATAGATGAATTCTTAAGGTAAAAAGTGAAACCTCTAGAGAAGGATGTTTGCCTTAAGAATTCATCTATGTAGCCCACTTCTTCACTGAGTTTATTTATATGCACTTTAAATAAAAGGTAGAGCGTATATCTTTCATCCTAAGCCTTCATAAATTCATTTGAACCAAAACAAAATTTGATTTCATATTCATTTGCCATTTCAAAGACTCAAAAAGGGGCTAAATCACAATATATTTTGACCATTATAATACATTATGTTTGCATACAGGAAATAATTTAGATAGGTTTGATGGAAAAGGAATAATTTAATTTAAAAAGGAATTTTAAAATAATTAATTAATCATTATGTAGTCTTTTCACTGTTATTATGACCTAGTGGTGTGAGTTGTGTAATCTTTTGTTGTTGATTGTGCAATCCGTGTGTGTAGATTGTGCGATGTATTTTGATTTTATTTGTTTTTCTTCATCAAGTTGGTGCAGCAAGATCACTAGACATATTAACAAGTTCAATAGACTCTTGGGTCCAACAATATTACTTAGCGGGTCTATTGAACTCGCTAGAGAGCTTATACACACCTGATAACTGCTTATTTGTTTATATTTTTCTTCCTTTCACTAAGTCATTTTGCATTTAGATTATTCCAAATTTTATGAGAATTAGTACTTATTTGTGGTATTTTGCAAGGAGTATGAGTTAGAAACCATTGGAAGCAAAGACGAGTATTTTCATGCATTTTGGATACATTTGGAGTCAATGGGAGTCAAAGAGAAGCTATGGAGATATGTGCAACACTTCTCAAGTAGCCTAAGAGTTGTATTTTCAATGGTATTGGTCATTTGGGCAAACTAAAACAAAAGAGAAGCAAAAAGTCAAGGTGTTGAAATTCTTGCATGTCGACGTCATAGTGATTGGACGATATCTCGGTCTATAAAAATCCAAATTCTTCAGGTTATCAAACACAACATCATCTAATTCTTCAATTGATTTGATTCTTCAGGAAACATCGTCAAATGAATATATCATCACTATCATAAGAGGAAACCTTCACTATGACTAATTCATCCTCTACAAGTAGACGTGGAATGTGGTTGAGTGTTTACTTTCAATAGAATAGTAAAATTTTAATGTGTGGGATTGCAGTTAGGCTGGTTGGGAATTGGGAAAAAAGATAAAAATGCTTCCACGCATGAAGATCCCTTTTTGTGTACGAAAAGTTATATGAATATGAACATTTAATTTAACCACCAAACAAGCCCGTCTAGCTCAGTTGGTAGAGCGCAAGGCTCTTAACCTTGTGGTCGTGGGTTCGAGCCCCACGGTGGGCGTTTACACTTTTACAGCTCCTTTACCTTCCAATCACCCACTTAACGTAGGAAATTACACAAATGACCTCATTTTTAATAGAGCTTAGTCACAATTAACGAATGGGGCAGAATTGCAAGGATCTAAAATAATTGGGAATGACATTTAATTACAAACATAATTATCTTAGCTTCTCTCTATAATTTTTTTCATTCTATGTTTGCAAACATAATTACAAAGATTGGTTGCTTCTAATTTAGCACTAATTTTGTTTTAAAGCAATTACTTTATCAAAAGTTGAAGTACTTCCCAACTCTGAAGGCAAGCGATTGATTTGTCCGGAAATGGGTGATTGAGTGAGTGATGTATAATTCTCGTATTTAAATATTACTAGTTCGATTCTTATGAATACTCTTTCGGTTGAGCCCATTACATGGAACATTCTTATTGCAGTTTACCTCTCCTGCGTAGTTTGCAAGTTAATATGTAGAAATGGGTTTGTCCAGTGCACACCCTTAGATAGTGATTGCGAGTTTCTCTTATCATAGTCCCTTATCTACTTCAAGAGATTATTGGACTACTGTTAGTGTGATAAGTAAATGATACTTATCCATATAAAACATCTTCAAAACATTTTTTCAAGTAGGCTAACTGGTATATAAAACTCTTTCAAAGAGAATCTCAATCTTCAGGTTGAGACAATACTTGGGTTTCTGGTCCCAAGTCTTTCATTTCAAAACTCTGTCTTTCGGCATGAGCTACTATCACCAAGCTCTCTATGTGCTTCAATAACATATAAACCATCAATATCGACTGAGATGATAAATAAATAACTCCATTAGCAATTATTTAACGAACACATAATGGTACATATTATTTGCATATTCCTTCTTCGCGAGGAAAACACTTAGTCAATAATATTCAAGTCATAAAAAAACTTTAGTAATTTAATGATACATGTTGCGATTTTCACTTTCCTCATTTCAAAAGTGTTGAATCTATTGGGGATTTACAAATAAATATTAGCATCTAATGACTCATAAATTTGCGATCATGATGTTCATCAACTGCATATCTAAATGTACAATTCACTACCAATTTGCCAATGATGTTAATTAGCGGAACGTAATGCCATATGTTATGGGAGAGAATATTTGATCAAAATCAATCTAGGGTCTCTGCGTAAACCCTTAAGCTACTACCAGTCTCGCTTTATATCATACCACCAAATTGTTTTGTATTTCTCTTTTGTACAAACACCATTTGTAACCTACAGGGTTAACATTAAATGGTGTACATGTTATAAAGAGAATACAATTTTAGCGAGCTGAGCTGTATATGCCTTAATTGCTCATTTATACATTAAAAAAATTAGGGCACTACTGGTTCCTAGCTCTAGATCCAGATTCTCATATATTGAGAGCAATTTATAAGGTAATTGTGTTATCGGCAACTATAATATTTTTCATAAATTTCTCCCATATATATAAAATTCATGGCAATTTCTAAATCAACCATACTCTAGTCATTTCCCAGAGATATTTTTATCTGGTTGTTCCGCATCCCCAATATTATGATTTTGGGTGCACCTGTAAATTTACTGGGGGTTTTCGCCTTCTGGACGAATGTCTTCAAGACATACTTCTTTAAGAGATTTCAAGAGTGACGGAATTTTCTACTAGATTTAGCTTTCTGCGGATTCTTGTCTTTTATACCAATATGTCTCCACGCTTCTGGCGTCAAGGAGCATTGGTAAATGCATATACGGTCCAAGTTGGGAAAAATATATGAGACGTCACTCTTCTTATCAGTATATATATTGGCATATTAGATATTTTCTAAACTTCTAGTTCAGTTTACCTCTTCTGAACTTCTAGTTCAGTCTACCTAATACGTGGGTTTAAATACTAAAGATCTTTTTCATCAATCATTCCATGAAATTTTTCGGCATTCTATAAAATTTGGGCTTTTATCTCCCCCTAATGTTGTGAAACGATCTTCATCAAGCGTGCAGTTAGCGTACCTAATTATATATTGATCCCCTATCATGGGCTCAAGTATTTAAACAGTAGACGGAAGTTTTGATAGCCTTTGGAGGTACGCAATGGTGGTAATATAGTAAAATAGACTGCACACTATGAACAAAACGCAAGCAAGGAAATGTTTGATCTTATACCACGTATTAGGTGCTAGGGGGGATAATTATGATATGCAGTGGGTCAGATTGTGATAGCATATAAAAATGATGTCCCCAATAAGAGAATACATAGTTTAAGAATTTTAATTTCTTCCACAAAATATGCTTTATATAATATGCACTTGAAGGAATCTGACTCACCAAAAAAGATTTGCCCAAGGTAACCCACTAGCTCATCACATATTATAATATCATTTGGGTCTTTAAAGCCTTTAAAAAATATATCGCAACATATGAAGTACCCAAAACATATATGCAATCATCTATGATCAAATATGAAAGCATACATATCAAATGATATTATAAGGGTATACAATAATCATAGGGAAACTAGGAAGCTTGTCAAATAATATAGATCTTCAAGATCTCCCAAACATCTCTATCCTCAACTTTCCATTAGTTTCACTTATTGGTTAATTTGTTTCATGCAAATTCACATGATATAATTCACTCCCTCATTTGCTTCGAGCAAATTGATATGATATAATTCATTCCTTCGTTTGCTTCGGGCAAACTGATATGATATCAATTGCTTCTATCTTTCAAACAAATAACATCTAAATTAATCATATCATGTATGTCATAAGTCAATGATTATTCTTATAAAGGGGTATACCACTCCTTAATTAACACAAAAATGTACTAAGCCATATTCATAGAGAGATTCGATATCTTGACATCTTAAAATTAGTCAAAGAAGAATTATCATAATTTGTTGATAATAGCAATCCTTCAAGAATTGATATAGAATTTTTGGAACAAATTCAACTTTGAATAAGCACCCAGCCTATTGCATATGAGAGTCATGATTGCGTGCATGAATTATTTTCTAAAATATAATATCAAATTTAAAAAAATACTTTGGGAACCTTTTAAAAACCCGTTTAAAAACTTTTAAATTTAAATTTAAATGAATATAAAAAGTTCATAAGTGTATAAAAAATAAGTGTAGACACATGCATTAAAGCATTTGTAATTTGTTATTAAACACAATTATAACTAATGAAGTGATAAGACATAATACATACATAGTCAAATACATATACGGAGTATAATGCATTAATCCATAAGTCAATAACAAATCATTTATATAATGTAATAATAACTAATACACCTTTGTAATATAAATAAATTAATAAATAAACATATATTTATATATATAATTTATATTTATATATATAATTATATAAAATTATGTATATTTATACACTAATATTATAAATGTGCATACACTATGTGGGCTTGGTGGCCCCAACCAACCCACCAAAGCTCGCATTTTGATGTTTGATGTTAACAAAAACAACAACATCCTCTAATTCTTTAAGTTAGCTATTTGAACACACCATCATCTAATCATTCTCTAGTTGAACACACCATCATCTAATACTCCGGTTATCGAACACAACATCCTCTAATTCTTCGATTGATTTGATTCTTCAGAAAACGCCGTCAAATTAATATATCATCACTATCACAAGAGGAAACCTTCACTATGACTAATTCACGCTCTACTAGTAGACGTTGAATGTGGTTGAGTGTTTACTTTCAATAGAATAGTAAAATTCTCTTCTTTTTTAAATCTTTTAATGTGTTGCACTTCGTTTTAAACAAACATTAATGACCACATGCTTTGGGAGAATAAACTTCAAACCCTAACCGTAAATAATAAATATTACTCTATTAATGATCGATATAGGTCGAACGGAGTCAGCATTTAACGCATGTTTTTTTATTTAAATATTACCCAATGTGGAAGGTTTTATGGTATAGCTTGAAAGCAAAGGTGGGATTGCAGTTAGGTAGGCTTGTTGGGAATTAGGAAAAAGATAAAAATGCTACCACGCATGAAGATCCCTTTTGTGTACGAAAAGATATGTTAATGTGAATCTTTAATTTAAACTTTGAATAACAAGCCCGTCTAGCTCAGTTTGTAGGGTGCAAGGCTCTTAACCTTGTGGTCGTGGGTTTGAAACCTACGGTGGGCGTTTGTACTTTTACAGCTCCTTCACCTTCCTATCACCCACTTGACGTAGGAAATTACACAAATGACCTCATTTTTAATAGAGCTTAGTCACAATTAACGAATGGGACAGAATTGTAAGGATCTAAAATAATTGGGAATGACATTTAATTACAAACATATAATTATCTTAGCTTCTCTCTATAATTTTTTTCATTCTATGTTTGCAAACATAATCACAAAGATTGGTTGCTTCTAATATAGCACTAATTTTGTTTTAAGGCAATTACTTTATCAAAAGGAGAAGTGTTGCCCAACTCTTAAGGCAAGTGGAAGATTGATTTGTCCGGAAATGGGTGATTGAATGGGTGATGTATAATTCTCGTACCTAATTAAATATTATTAGTTCAATAATAATATCTAGTATTCTGTTTTGAAAAATGTTAGTTTTTTTCAATAAAAAATGACTTTGCAAGTGTTTTAAAAATTTAAAAATAACTGATTTGTGTTCTACAAATGAAAGCTATTGGCAGTTGCGTTTGTAGCTCAGTGGATAGAGCGTCTGTTTCCTAAGCAGAAAGTCGTAGGTTCAACCCCTACCTGACGCATTTACATTTTACTGCATGCACCCCATGAATCCCTGAGACTCTTCAAAGTATGCATGGAACCTAATATATATTCAATAATAATTATATTATTTATCACATTTAAATAGTGCAAATAAATACTCACCTAATATCAATTTTTGCTTTATAATGACTTAGTATTGTTGTGTTGGGATTAAATAAAAAAACAAAAATAAAAATAAAAGAGCATAAACCCATCACTTGTCAAACTATAAAAATATCATGGGCATACAAAGAGAACTATACCAAAAAACCCACAAAGACTGAACCTAACTTGTGGGTATTTTTTTTTTTTGATCAAAAGGAGGGGAGGACCCCTAAGGTGAGACCTAGCTAAGAAATCTCCCTCACTCTACGACCTTGCGCGGTACGCACTAAGTCATTGCAGTACGCCTCATCACACTACGACGGGCAGGAAGAGAACTCAATCCATTCCCTTGTCTGACAGCTGCCTATCATGGCTAAAGCATCTGCACTCCAATTTTATTCACGAAAGATAGCACAAATGGAGATACTCCAGTCCTTAGCACACCATCGGGCAGCCTCATTCACAAGGTCTCGAGCAATGCCCCGAAGGTCACTCTGTCTCGTATCCATCTGATAGCTTCCCGGGCAGCCGACTGAATCTCCACATCACGGATCCCTTTTCCCCAGACCCACCGCATGGCCGTGACAATAGCCAGATCTAAAAGGTAGAGTGCAAAGTGAATTTTGTAAATACAAATTTTGAATTTGAAAATTTTAATTAAATGAAACTAGCACACCGAATAATGTGTTTCGCTGCCCAAAAGTATTAGAATTTGCATCTACTAATTGTAACTAGCACAACAAATAATGTATTTCTACTAACCTGTAGTGCATATTGAATCAATTGAATATCCAACCATACTTTTTTAGCCAAAATTAAAATACCTAAATCACTTACAAAGTTATTTTTTATTGAACTAAATATACATACACAAAGCTATCATTTTTCAAAACATAATACTAGAAATTATTTATCACACTGTCAGTTAAGTTAGCCCTAAATCTGTGATGTATGTGCGTGCACACAAAAATCTTATACATAGCACACGATTTATATATGTATGGCACACAGCCTCTAGTCACACAAACATCACTGCGTAATTTATCCTCATAGAGGTGTTCAAACTACTCGTTTGTTCTTGTACGTAGATGAAGACAACTCCCGGTTTTTATGCTTCCTTATGAGCCTACAATTTATTGCCGTGTATATCTTCATCTGATATGTTAACTATATTAATTACAATCCTTCCAAAATTAAAATATCTCTCAATTGTCTTCTTTGCCCTCGTCTCTTATTATTTATGGTTACAATCTCACATTATTTTGGATACAATCACAGCCCTTAATTGCACTTATTTGAATGCCTAGGACTTATCCCCATTGTCCTCCATAATATGTGTCCTCATTTAAATAGATTTCATGGTATAACTACATGTAGTTTGTATAGTCTATATTAATTATATAATCATATTCATTAATATTTGTAAACATAATATGATTATTTTAATTATATATAAATATGTGTGAGAAGAAAAAATGACAGTCAAATTATTAAATCAAATGGATGGTTTAGATTGTTTTCATTTTATTTTTCGTCCCTTTCGTGACTTCAACAGCAAAAGTTAAGGTTGAAGATTCGATTCTTCCAGTGACAACTACCAGATCTGATATCAACCTCTAGTCCAATTGTAGCACTGGATACTTTGACTTGAAATTAGATATGATAAAAGACATTCGGCTGACACCGCGCTTGCTGCTTCTTCTCAATTTGAACATTCTTCTTCTCAATCACATTTTCTTTGCTCTTTACACGAGCACTCGACGCCTCGCTCGTAACCAGAGCAAACCGCTCGATGAACAACAAACGGAGAACAGGGAGATTACTAAATTTATCCTTAACTAGATATGCCCAAATGTTCATCAATGGAACAAATTTTATAATTTTATTTATACAGATATTATATAACTTGTAATGTCTATTTTATTTTCACGGTATTATTTCCCCATTGTACTAATTTGTGGAATTAAATTTTGAAAGTATACTTAAATAAGTGATTTGTGTTCTACGAATGAAAGCTATTGGCATTTGTGTTTGTAGCTCAGTGGATAGAGCGTCTGTTTTCTAAGCAAAAAGTCGTAGGTTCGACCCCTACTTGACGTGTTTAGATTTTACTCCACGCACTCCATGAATCCCCGACAAGACTCTTCAAAGTATGCATGGAACCTAATATATATTCAATAATAATTATATTATTTATCACATTTAAATAGTGCAAATAAATACTCAGAATATTATATAATATTATAACAATATCTTATTATAATAAAGTATGTATAGTACCTAATATCAATTTTTGCTTTATAATGACTTAGTGTTGCTATGTTGGGATTAAATAAAAAACAAAAATAAAAATAAAATACCATTGAAAACCATCACTTGTCAAACTACAAAAATATCATGGGCATACAAAGAGAACTATACCAAAAAAAAAATCACAAAGACTGAACCTAACTTGTGGGTATTTATAAACAAGCTAAGGGACATCTTAAAGGTAGAGTGCAAAGTGACTTTAGTTAACACAAATTTTGAATTTGAAAATTTTAATTAAATGTAACTAACACAACAAATAATGTATTTCGCTGCCCAAAAGTATTAGAATTTCCATCTACTAAATGTAACTAGCACAACAAAAAATGTATTTCTACTTACCTGTGCATATTGAATAAATTGAATATCCAACTATACTTTTTTAGCCCAAATTAAAATACATAAATCACTTACAAAGTCATTTTTTATTGAACTAAATATACATACACAAAGCTAACATTTTTCAAAACAGAATACTAGAAATTATTTATCACACTGCTAGTTAAATTAGCCCTAAATCTGTGTTGTATGTGCAAACAAAAATCTTATACATAGCACACGATTTATATATGTATGGCACATAGCCTCTAGTCACACAGACATCACTGCGTAATTTATCCACATGGAGGTGTTCAAACTACTCTGTTGGGTGTTTGGTTGGAGGGAATTACAATTCTTTTCCCACTTAATTCCCACCTAATTCCGAAGGCAACTAAATTCCTTCATTTGGTTGGAGGGAGTTGCAATTCCACGGAATTGCAATTCCCTCATTTTCATGGAATTAGAATCCCATGGCCCCCCCTAGGATTTTAATTCCGTGGACTTTAGGAAGAAAAAATAATAACCTTGAGACAAAATTACCCCTCCCTTATTTTAACCTAAAATTGATGTCTAACCTTCCTTTTAAAATTATAGAGTGTATTATTTTCGACTTCCCTTTGTGTATGTTCCTTTAAATATTTATATGCAGCAACTATTAAAAATTTGCATTCTTTATATGCATTGTTTATATACAACAACTTTCGTGTATGTTCCTTTGAATTCCTTATATGTATAACTCTTCAAAATTTATTACTACCCAAATCAAATGCTTGTGTTTTTTTAGTTCAAGAAATACGGTAGATGAGTGCTTTTGAATTTAATATGTTATAATTTTTGGGGTTTGAATATGCAAATGGGTCCAATAGATACTTGTCATTTAAGATTAATAATAATAATAATAATAATAATAATAATAATAATAACAACAACAACAACAATGGCCATTTTGGACTTTATACTACTTATTCCATCTCAATTCGCATGTATACCAAACATTGGAATTGAAATTCCCAGTAATTTTATTCCTGCATACCAAACACTGGAATTTAAACTCCCACTTTATTCTGCATTATTCTTTTCCCATGGAATTACAATTCTTTTCCCACCTAATTCCCTGCCTCCAACCAAACGCCCCGGTAGATGAAGACAAATCCCAGTTTTTATGCTTCTTTATGAGCCTACAATTTATTGTCATGTATCTCTTCATCTAATATGTTAACTATATTAATCACAATCCTTCCAAAATTAAAATACCTTTCAATTGTCTTCTTTGCACTCTCTTATTATTTATGGTTAGAATCTCACATTATTTTGGATACAATCACAGCCCTGGATTGCACTTGTTTGAATGCTTAGGATTTGTCCCCAATGTCCTCCATAATATGTGTCCTCATTTAAATAGATTTCATGGTATAACTATATGCAGTTTGTATAGTCTATATTAATTATATAATCATATTCATTAATATTTGTATTTGTAAACATAATATGATTATTTTGTATGTTCAAAATATTCATTTTATAACCAACATGGTTGGTGTGGTGGTTTAGCACCTCATCCTTTAAGTATGAGGTTGGGGGTTTGATTCTCACCCATGTGAATTCCTAATATTTTTTTATATGTTTATAAACACTAAACTAAATATGCATCATATGTATTTACATTCACTCTATAGTAGATTCATACTTGTTTAAATATTACTATAGACACATCATTTTTAATAACATTATATTCATTTCGTAACATGTTTATAATATTTAGAGAAAAATTCACTTTTGGTCCCTTGACTATTATACATTAATCACATTTGATCATTGACTATTAAAATTTTCTAACTAGGTGCATGCCTATGTAATTACTGCAGACGTATCATGTTTAATAACATTATATTCATTTCGTAACATGTTTATAATATTTAGTGAAAAATTCACTTTTGGTCCCTTGACTATTATACATGAATCACATTTGATCATTGACTATTAAAATTTTCTAACTAGGTGCATGACTATGTAATTTGTAGCACATTTGATCCTGCCGTCCAATTTCCCAATCAACTATTGCGAAAAGTTCTCCTCCTGAAAGAAACACTGCATTTGCTTCTTTTGGAATGAGCACCTCCGACAATAGTTGGCCAAAAAATTGAATGGTAGGACCAAATGTGATACAAATTACATAGTCATGCACCTAATTAGAAAATTTTAATAGTCAAGGACCAAATGTGATTCATGTATAATAGTCACTGCACCAAAAGTGAAATTTATTCTAATATTTATTATATTTGTCTAAAAACATAAATTGTAATGTCCAAAAACGCTAAACTAAACGTACATCCTATGTATTTCCATTCATTTTATAGTAGGTTCACAGTGTTATTTCTATATGTTAATAAAAACAAAACTTAATTTATATAAATATTACACTAAAATAATGACTTTATGTACCTATAGATTTATTTTAAAAAATAAAAAATAAAGAATAAAAAATATATCAATATGGATGTCATTTAAAAGAACTTAATTATAGCTTTTTAATGATATATTTTTTTTAGAGTAAATTCCTTTTTTGGTCCTATACTTATTGTGCATTGGATAGATTTAGTCCGCTTTTATTAATTTGACCACATTTTGCCCAAAGTTATCAAAAAGTGGACAATGTTAGTCCACCCTTAAAATTGACATTAAGTCTCCGTCAAATTGAAGGGCATTTTTGTCCTTTCAATGGTCTTTTTTGTCTACCTCCCTTTTTTCACCATCAGTTCACATTACAATATTGCATTCCATTTCCGATTTCCGTTTCATTAATCCAATCCAATCCTATAAATACCCAAGTTTAATCAATTACCCAATTAACTTGTATAATCCAAAGCTGCAAAGCTGAAATAATGGGTCTCATAGCTAAGCATGGGCAAGAAGCAGAGAAGAGTTGCAGTAATTATTCTTGCGCTTACAAGAGATTAAGCGGCGGCAGAAGCGGAGGGAGGCTGTGAGTGTGCCGGAAAGGGTACGTGCTGGTGCATGGTAGGGCCGTCGGAGGAAAATGAAAGGGAGCGGATAAAGCTGATGATGCATCCTTGTCGAGTAACAATCACAACGACACCTTTCTCCTCTTCCCACCGTCGCCACCGCAGCAGAATGGTGGAGGTAATCTCAACAGCAACCAGCGAATCGCGACGACCCCAACCACCATGGTTCTCCCTCTCTTTTTACCCAAGGGCTCGTCTCCTCTAGCTTCCGATACGAAGACCCACCCCCGTCGGAACCTCCGGAACAACGCGCCTTCCCAATGCTCGCATGGTCTCAATGATGGTCTTTTTTTGAACGGGTAAGGAAATTGCAGTAATTTGCAGTGAAATTCAATAATTTTGCAGTGAAATTCAATAATTTTGTCAACTTGGACACATTTAAATTGACCGCATAAGGAATTTGCAGTGAAATTCAATTAAAATTAGCTTATGGAATTGATCGACTTTGGATCGGAACTCCTCCACAGTTTGCTGGTGGATACAGGAAGTACTACGGTAAACAATGCCGCAATTGCCGGTGGAAGCTACGGTCAAGCCACCACCGCCGGTCACCTCCATCTTCACTGTCGACCAACGGAGAGGGGAAGAGGATGTCGCCGATGGCTGCTGGTCACGCCCCAGGCGAGAGAGAAGAGAGACGGAGGCGGCTGTTGTTTTGGGGTGTTATAATGACAAAAATGCCCTTCAATTGAACGGAGAGATAACGCCAATTTTGACAGTGGACTAACATTGTCCACTTTTTGATAACTTTGGGCAAAATGTGGTCAAATTAATAAAAGCAGACTAAATGTGTCCAATGCACAATAAGTATAGGACCAAAAAAGGAATTTACTCTATTTTTTTATACATTAATTTTATTTGTACAAAAGTAAAAGAGAAAAATAAATTCAAGTTGAAAAAAAAAAGTATAAGAAAAAAAAAAAAAAGGAATTGTTATGCTATCCTTAACCCAAAAATTTCTCTCACTTCCACAACATCAAATTCATCGGATTCGGATTTTAATACTTAATTAGTTGTGGAGGGACGGACCAAATGGTTTGCTCCATTCACATGGGCGGAGATCGAATCCCCAACCTCATGCTTAAGGAATGAGATGCTGAACCACCACGCCAACCATGTTGGTTAAATCCCCTAGGTTTATTAGTATAAAAGATTATTGACTTACTCATTTCAATCAGAAATGTCTTAAGTTCGAAGCTCATCCCAAATCAAATTTGACATAATTAAGTTCCCCACTCTATTTTACATTAGTAGCTACAACAAAAATATGATACATATATATGTATTTCTTTAATTTAGAATTATGTGTCTACAATGCCTTTATTTGAAAGGATAACACTTGTGAGAGACCGTCTCTCAAGTCTCAATCCGTGAGACATGTCGGATCATTGGTTAATGGGTCAAATCTTTGATTAATGGGCCGAATCTTTGACCTCATTAATCAAATATCCAACCTGTCTTACGGATTGAGACCCGTGAGACGGTCTCACACAAGTTTTTATCTTTTCTCCAATGTAAAGATTCTTTACATTCAAATTTATCAATTGATATTCATTACATTGTCTATTATCTTCGTTTTACACTATCTTGTAATTAAATATCAAAGTTATAATACAAAATAATGTTATATATTTATTTACCAAGTAATTTTATTAATACCATGAAAAAAAAATAGTTTGGAGCTAATTATATTAACTACTTGTGGATTGGTTGACAAAGAGAGTATTCAAATAACCCAACAAATTGAAGCGGGATCACTCTATTTTACTCTTATTGAATTAGAAAAAATTAGTAGTTACAACAAAAAATGATATATATACATTTCTTTAATTTAGAATTATGTGTCTACAATGCCTTTATTTAAAAAAAAATATCCATCGTCAATAAATTAAATAAGAAAAATAATTTCATTAGTTATATTGTCTTTATTTTCTCTAATGCAAAGATTCTTTACATTCAAATTCATCAATTGATATTCATTAATTACATTGTCCATTGTGTTCTTTTTACACTATCTTGTAATTAAATATCAAAGTTATAATACAAAATAATGTTATATATTTATTTACCAAGTATTTTATTAATACCATGAAAAAGAGTACAAAAGAATAGTTTGAAGCTAATCGTATTAACTACTTGGAGATTTGTTGACAATGAGAGTATTCAAATAACCCAATAAATTGAAGCGGGAAACTACCTCGTAATATCTTTGGACTACATCATATTTAAAATGTTCAAAGTTTTACTACTTTATCTAATCTTATTCCTTAAACTAGTGATTTCTTTATCCACGATAACTCATTCAACAATAATTGTTGAACCAAATGAACCCTGCGCCGAGCAGAACACGTAAAGGATTGGTATGCTTTTATGTTGATAATAATATGTAAATGTTAATTATATCATTATCTTACGTAGGTACATTTAAAACTCATTATTATAACTGTCAATGTAGTGCAATAGAACATTCTAACACACTTGATGCATTGAAAAGATGCCAAGACTACAACAATGTTGCAATCAATTTGAAAAATCTAGAAAATGAAGAAATTTCAAAATAGCCACCATTGATTGATAAATTTATCATGTATTTAAAATACTTATTATGCATTCATTAAATATATTAGAACTAATATAAATTACAATTCATTTCATCTTCTAGACTCAACCTACTTAGATTACAAGCAAAATCAACATCAACCTTCACAATAAAAATACTTGATATATTGGATGTAGTCACTATTTAAAAAAAAAAAAAAAAAGTTTATGCACAAAGTAGAAAATAATTCAACTCGAAGGTTAATATCAATTCAATAAAAGAAATTTAAAAAAAAAAAAAACACACACACACACACACAAATCAAGTACTACACTCATTCCTATTAATTCTAAAAATATGAACTTGAAAATGAACATGTACAAAATGGATGTGAAAATTATTGATGAAACTGGACACGTTGTAATTACATCAATATAATATTCAAACTATTTGCAAAGTTATTGTTGTTACTATCAAATAAACAAGTTATGAAAATAGAACAAGAGGTAGTACTCATGAACCTATACAAATATAATAAATATTAATATTTTATTCAATACTCCCACATGAGACATGTAGTGATGTAGGGGAACAAATTACCACTGCAAAATATCAACAGTACAGGTGTTTGCTAGATCAAGAGTTCATAGTACAACTAAGATCCAGCCATATACACAACAACGAAAATCAATAGCTTCCTACATCATAATCTCATTGCATGGCATTGTCAACTATGCTACCAACAGTAACACAATTACAAATAACACACTACCAACAAAAAGGAAGAAGACAAATAGTGAAGATGAAGGCAATGACAATGTTACTCAAAAGAGAATTAAGAATACTTAGAAAAATTCAAACAAAAAATAGTACTACCTCCGTCCCATTTTGGTTGTCTGATTTGTTTAATGAGGCTTGACTGAAGTTATTTTTAATCTAATTTTTCATAATATTAAGTTTAGCATTAATATATAAAATTTATATATTTAGAAACTACATTAAAAGTACTATTAAACACAAAAAATCAAATTTAAAAATAAAAAAAATTACTAGAGAAAATAAGCAATAAAGAAAGAGTTGATTTGACCAATGAATAGTAAATATGACAGGTAAAATGGGACAGAGGGAGTATTTATTTAGACTATAGTTTTTAGACCAAGTATTTAGACTATCGATTTTACAAAATTGCAAACATTTATTTTAGTGACAATTATAATGAATTTCATATATTATCTTGGATTCATTTACTTTGAGTTACATATTTAAATAAAAAAAATTCGACATTCAATTACTTATGTATAAACTTCTCCTATATAATCTTGCATTGATATACTTTCAAATATTTATTTAAATATAAACATTGGGCATCAACTCATTTGCACAATGCGCGTGAAAAACTATTATACAAGATAAAACTAGTAAGTATTGTTTGAAGAATTGATTATAATAGGGATCAGTTTTTTTTTTTGAGAATATAATAGGGATCAGTTAATCTTTTAGGTTAAGGGTTTAAATCATTTGTTTAACAAAAAATTATATATTAAATGACCTAAATTACCAATATTAATATTTGTTTATGTATGACCTTATAATGAAAATAAAGGTTTTAAAAATACAAAAATAAAAAATTAAAGCAATTGATCATAATATAATGGCATCCAAAACACCAATCACTACTACAAATAAGGCTTTTAACGTGGGTTTTTTGACACTTTTAACGTCGATTTTCTTTCGATGTCATTATTTGAGATGTAGTACATCAAAGATACGATGTTGGTTAAAGAACCGACATCGTATATTATTTTAAAATTTAAAAATATATGACGTCGGTTTAGTATTAAGCCGACGTCATATATTTGTTTAAAAATTCAAAAATTACCATATGAAACCGACGTCTTATATTTTAAAAAATAAAAAATAAAAACCATACAACTTCAATGGCGTGCGGTGTGTAGCAGTGGCAGTGGCGACGGCAATGGCGTGCAGTGCGGCGGTCTGGAGAAGAAGGCGTGGTGGCGTTGCTGCGGTTTTTTTTTTTTTTTTTTTTTTTTTTTTGGGG
>NC_044920.1:2918510-2995503 GCF_003576645.1 Ipomoea triloba | reverse complement strand
TGCGGTTTTTTTTTTTTTTTTTTTTTTTTGTTGGGGAAGAAGGCACGGTGGGCCAATATAGATCTGATATGATCTACTGCATTATTTTTATTTAAAGCACAACGACGTCGGTTAAAGACCTAACCGTCGTGGTAGGTATTATTTTTTATTTTTTAAAAAATGTTACGGCATCGGTACGATGACGAACAAACGTTATAACATATTTAAAATTAATAATAATAAATATATGACATCGAGTTATTTCAAACCGACGTCGTATATAATCTAATTTTATTTTAATTTTTTTTTAAATGGATACGACGTTGGTTCATCAGCGAACCGACGTCGTATATTTTTCCTAATTTTTTTAAATTTTATAACGTCGGGTTTTTAAGAAAACCAACGTTTATAGCTCTTTTCAAAAAATCGACGTTAAAAGTCCGACGTTGTAGATGATTTCTGTACTAGTGAATATGAACAAAAATAAATCAAAACAAAAATCTAAAAGCACTAATCCAAACTTAAAAATCATATTACCAATAAGATTGAATGATACCCGTTTTTATTAAGGAATGAAGTTTTTAATTAAAGAGGTAATCAAATCTCATAGTTGTATTTTTAAAAAGTTATCAACCAAACTGATAGGAAATATTCCTCGATTAACCTCCCTGTATGTTCCATACCCTTGTTTTGTAGTCGGGTCATGATCAAACGTTCAAATCAAAGTCGGTTCGTCAATGCTTTGGACATATAGAAAGGCCATTGACTCACAAGTTAAAGCGAAGTCATTTTCTCTCCACTCCTCTACTCTCTCTCTCTAAACATTGAATAATAAAGGCCACTTAGGGCCAATTTCCCATATTTTCTCCCATCTTTGTATATTTTTATACAATTTCTATACACACTGCTCTACACAATACACACTCAAGAGCCTAGAGCTCAGATCTCTCTCATCTTCTCTATTATTTAGCACAATAACAATCCTTCTTTCATCCATTTCCTTCTCTCATATATCTTCATATACACATTCCATACATACACGGAAGGGATATTGATTACCCGATACTCATTTACATTATCACAAACACCAACTATGGTTTTAATTCTCATTGTAACGGATGTGTAAATTCATGAACAAAACGCATCCTAAATATTTATATTCTTATAGTTGAATAGATTAAAAAAAAAAAAAGATTTAAAAAGGCATAGATTGTACATATGTACGCAATAGTGTAAGACTTCAGACTTGTGGGGACTAAAATTTAAAAAAAAAATGTTTTTTTTTTCTCCCTAAAATTGGAAAAGATAATGTATTGTATTGGCGCAGATTTAGGTCAATACCTAATAAAACCAATCATCGAATAATTGTACGACACCAGACTGCTGCCATGGCAGAATATCCTCAAAAGATTCCATTAAAATTGTGAATTTTATTATTATTTTAAATTTTTTTGGAGGTTAGTTGAATGTTGATGAACTATTGCTAGTCTTAAGATGAACCCATTTACCGGGAGACATGGGCAATCCACATCCCTCTTTCCAAAATCATGGGACTTTGTAGCATCATGCACATTTTTACTAAAGAATTGAATATATATATATATATATATATATATATATATATATATATATATAATATTTCTTTACACATGAAAGCAAACAGTTACACATATCCGTAGACTTTAGATTACACCCTCTAACATTTGATCTGCATCTTTTAGTCTTAATATTTTCTACTCTTTTGTTCCAATGCTCTGTGTTTTTCTTACAAAACTTTTTTTTTTTAATTACAATAATTCTACCTCGTGCAATAGTATACACTAATGAAAATAAAGTTAAAACTAACTTGATTTTAAAAATAAAATAAAAATAAAAATAAAAAAAAGTAAGTCAATCAGAGGTTGTATTTTTTGAATAATGAGAAGTTGTATATATTACCAACCATTTTCCTACCAACTTTTTAACAAAATAAAATATTTTCCACTATACGTTGAATAGTCCCGTATAGTATATTTTGGCCCTGTTTGGTAAATAATTGGCCTATCAGACCATTCAACCTACTAAGCACAAAAAGTCAACAGTTGCCTTTACTGAAACTCAAACCCACTCCCATCATCCATATGAGAGTGTAAACCAGGACATCGAGTGCCACTAAGGCCATCTCCAATCATCTGCACCAAATTCTACACCAAATTCTGCACCAAAAGGAATATTCCCAGCATATTCTTACACCAAATTTTTTTCATCTCCAACCCATTACACCAAATTTTATTTATTCAATAAAATAATTTGTTTTCTCATAAATTAAGACTTTTTATTATCAATAAATATTTTAATATAAAATATAATTATAATGCAAATATTATTTTATTCCAAAATAATAAATCATAGAACATCCATTACATTTAATTTTGTTAAAATTAAGCTTTATGTACTTTTATTTTTATTTAATCTATATTTAATATTAGTCTTGTTTTAATCGTCTTGTTGAGATTTTTCAAATAATATAATTTATTTTTAATAATATAAAATTTATATTTAACAATTTAACAAAATATAGAAACACATTAAAATACATGAAGGACACAAATGGAATACTATATAAATATAAAGGATAATTTTGGAACAAAAAGCCACCACCACAATGGCGGAAGGTGAACAGTACATCACCAAATTTGGTGATGTACTGTTCACCTTCTGCCAAAGATTTGCCGAAATGCCGAGCCCGTTTGAGAAGGTTTGCACCATTTATTTTGCTGATTTGGTGATTTGGCGACCTTTGGAGATGGTCTAAACCACAAGATCTTTGAAAAGAAAGATCACACAAGTTACCATAGTTTACACCCTCCAGATGCTCTGAAGGACATTTAACTTTTTGGGAAGATAGATATAACAACACACACATATATATCCTCCCTATTTTGTGTATCTTTTTTTATTTATTAGTTAAATTAATTATTTTTTACACGTTGGCAAGACCTTGTGGTCTAGTCGCACCCGATTAGGAATATTGACATTTTGTGTGTTTTTGTAACAGAGTCAATAGAACTCAAAAAATTATTTTTTACAGGTTTTTAATATTCTTAAAATTGAACTTTCTATGTCTAATACTCCGTAAGACTTTTAAAATAATTTCTAAAGATACAATGTTTATAGTAAACCAATACAACACAGTGGCAAACGTATCATATTATCAGTGGTATTAACAAGACATTGCCTAATTTTTAACAACAAAATATAATGAAGAAAAATGATTTAATGACAAATAAAATCATTCCAAAAAAACATACAGACCTGAATTTCAGGAAACAATATTGTTTTCACAAACTGATAAAATAATATTAAAATTTCGTTAAAAAAAAAAGCAGGGCTAGTGAGCCATGGCTACGTGTTGCGGCGGAGCTTCATAGTTGATGCTTCTCTGGTTGGGCAAAGCGAGCATGGCGGTGTGATCCAAGAAATCCTTGAGCGCCACCACGGATTGGAGAATCGTTCTCAGATCGTCGGCGCAAGAAAATCCCGCCGGAAGACCGCCGCCGGCACTTCTCCGGACGGCGTAAACGTAGAACGTTATGCACCCCTTCCGGAACTTGAACCGGGCGGCGTCGCAGCCGCTGAGCCCTCTGATGAGCTTCTTGTTCACCTCCCCCAGCGGCAGCTCCGGCGGCCACTGCCGCTCCACGGTGGCCCTCAGGTTCTCCGACTCGAAAACGAACAGGACCACCTTCGATTTCCGCGTGCCCAGGCCCAGAGTGAGCGTGTGCCACGCGTGGTGGGCCAAGATCGTGAAATTCGTCGGCAGGAACGCCGCCGTCGACGGGAACGGCGCGTCGTCGCCGGCGGCGGACGGCGGCGGAAGGGAGAGGAGGCGGAGGAGCTCCAACGGCCGCGCGCGGCGGATTGTGAAGGATTTGACGATGAATTGGCCGCCGAATCGGAGACCCTTTACTTCGGAGCTGGGCTTGAACGCGAAATCCGAGGACGATGTCTTCGAGGTTTGGTCGTTGGGGTGTTGGTGTTTCGGCTTCTTGTGCTTCTTCCTCTTCCCATCTTTTTCTTCCGCCATTGACGGCGGCGGCAGGTGGCGGAAGCTCGACAATTACGAAGTGATGAAAAGAAAAAACGCCAATTTGAAGCTTTGGGGAGCAGTGATGACAACTAGAAATGGAAAAGGAAACTCCACTTTACATAAATTTCAAGATTATTTTTTATGCTTTATTAATCACATTAATAGGCCGTTATCATATACTCTAGTGCATTTAAAACTGTTTTTTCTTTTTCAAACATTTTTTTTTTTGAAAGATTTTTATACATATTTTTTAAAAATATATTTTGGTGACAACAACATAAAGTAGCAGTCTCTATTGGAGCCAACATCTTTGATGGCAAAAGTCTCGTATTAATGATGACACTAGCCTTTTTCAAACTTTTTTACTGTACTCCTCTTAAAAAGCAAAAGAGTAATATTTAATACTCCTCTCGTTTATATATATATTAGTATTTTCTATGCGCGATGATTTAACGAAACTAATTATACTGATTTCAATTATCAAACTTATAATGATCTTACTTTTCGAGATGATTCTAGTTTTTTTTTTTTTTAGTATTACTGACTTTATTACAATGCAATATCTCTTCGAGGCTATTCTAGTTTGTGAACTGTTAAGCATCTTGCTTAATTTGTTTTATCGGCCATTTAGTGAATTATCAATTGGTTCATGCTCTTGCCAAGGTAATTGACCATCAAGTTGACCAGAGTGTTTGGGTCCCACTCTTAAGTGTATTGCTCATCTTTTTTTTGAATACTATTGACTCTATTACAATGTAATATCTGTCCATACATACTTTCTCAACCAACTGAAACACAATGTGTATTTCTCATATTTTTAGTTAATGCAATCTTAATTTTAAGTTTACAAAATGATAGCAATGATATTTTTTTTACATTTAATTTTTATTTAAAGGATATTTTGAATGATCTCAGTCATTTGAACGTCTAGAATTTTGAATGATCACATAACAAATATTTTTATATTTATAAAAAGTAATTTTTGTTATCTCAATGAGGAAAATGACTTCTAGAAAATGACTTCTAGAAAATGAGTCATTTTCCGTGTTTGGATGTATCATGGAAAACTGTTTTTGTGTGTTTGGTTCATTTTTCGGAAAATGGGTGGAAAATGAGTAGAAATATATAATTATATATTTTTATTATTTTATTTAAAATATAAAAATATATAAACTAATAATATTTATTATAAATAAATTTATTAAACAAAAACAAAAACCAAAAAAAAAAAAAAACACAAGGCAGTCGACGCTGCTGCCGCTGATATGGTTTTCGGCGGAAACCAGAGCAGATCTGCTCAGGTTTCCGGCTAGGCCGGTGGCCGGAAACCAGAGCGGTCAGCGGACTGGTTTCCGGCGGAAACCAGTCCGCCGGACTGGAGAGAGACGGCGGCCAGGCCGTCCCTCTCTACGTACGTAGCCATTTTCCGGAAAAGTAGGTTAATTTTCCGTGGTCAACGGAAAATGATTTCCGTTGACCACATTTTCTGGATGCTCCCAAACACCAATAGACGAGTATATTTTAGATAGAAAAATTGTGAGTTTGGTCCCTGAGTAGTAATGATAGTGACGATTTCATTTTTAGTCCTTCAGTTATGAGCGAAGTAGCGCATTTGGTCCCCGGCCGTTAAAATTAATGGAAAAATTAAAAAAATTATTTAAAATTTGAGGGGTAAAGTAGGGAATTGACAGTTTATTCTCTTTCTGATCTCAAAACCAGTTTCACAATATTATTTTGCACTTCTTAGCCTCTTATTTCATGATTCTTCAATTCTAAAAACATTTCAATAATTTTAGTATGACTTGTTAGGAACCTAGTTCTCGTATAACAAACTTAAAATTTAGCACAAACAAAGAAACACTTGAACATTGTCTTCATGTATGTGAATCACACCATCCTAAAAGTTTATGATTTCTGTTATTAAACATCAAGGGTATCAAACCATAGCTTTTGAAATACAAGAAGATGTCAAATTTCTCAGGTTCTTTTTATGACAAATTCGCCAATGGAGTAACTTGAGATTTTTAGTGCATAAAATTCTTTCATAAGCTTTGCAGTAACTTAATCAAGAATCGTATATCATGATAATATATGAAAATTTTATTATATATATATCTATCACATCATCTGTCTTCTTAAAAACCAGAGTAATGAATGAGGAACCTAAGACTCAGTTATGAAAATTCTAAAAACGATTATTGACTAAACTACTACATACGAAATTATTATTTTTTACATACTAGAAATCTTAAGTTATTTCGTTGGTGAATTACTCATAAAAGCAACATCAGAAACTGACATCATTTTGAATCTCAAAAAGTTCTTGTTTGATTACATTTGTGGCTTAGTAATGATAAGGAATAATTTCCCCATGTGTTCAATATGTATATCAATATATGCAAAGTGTAATGTAAATTAGGCAAATGACTCTCAATTCATCCCTTTCATTAATTGTTCTTGAATCATAGAGAGAAGGGGGAGAGAGTATGCTTTCATCTAGAGAGAGGAAGAGAGAGGGGCCAAAAGCCCTTTATTCCTTAGATTAATGGCGGCTTTATATAGGCCTAAAATATTGACCGACTATAATACATTTGACCCGAATCGTTTGACTCTGACCCGGCTACAAAGCGAGGGCAATGACCGTAAAGGGAGGTCAAACTTGGGGAATATTACCTATCAAGTAGCCCCCCAGTTCGAGCCCTGACGTCGAGCTAATGAGGAAGGGTTTGGGCTGGAAAATCTAATTATACAGTCTTTGGCTTACGCCGGTTGCCTCGTTAAAACCCTTAGGCTAAGAAAAAACCCAGTGGGAAAAAATCTTAGCCAAGGAAAAAAGAGCACAACCTTAAGTGCCAATGAGGAAGAGTTCGGGCTGAAAAAAATGTGTCTGCAATTTCATCAGGTGCCTTCTTTAAATTGTGGGTCTTTTCAATTTGCTAAACATCGTCGGGTTAGTTTAAGTCCTAGAGTTCATAAACGAGCAAATGCTCATTTTGAGTTAGTTCATTCTAATGTATGGGGTCTTTATCGTGTTATGTCTAAATCTATATTTCAAACTATCAATATTTGTTATTTTTGTTGACGACTATTCTTGTATGACTTGGTTATATTTCATGAGAATTCAATCTGAATTGTTTCCTCAGTTTCGTGTTTTTTGTGGTGAGATAAAAACCCAATTTGATATCCATGTTCGTGTTTTGAGAAGTGATAATGTGAAAAAGTACTTTTATGATCCCTTTTCTTCTTATATGGTTGAACATGCTATTTTACACCAATCATCTTGAGTTGACACCTCCTCTCAAATAGACATTTATTGAAAACTGCTCGGGCTCTCATGTTTCAAATGTAGGTTCCCAAGCACTTTAGTGCTAATGTACTTTCTACTGTTTGTTTATTAATCAACAGTATACCATCTTCTGTGCTACATGGAAAAACACTTTATCATTGTCTCTTCCCACAAAAGGCTGTGTTTCCTATTCCACCAAAAACATTTGGATATACGTGTTTTGTAAGGGATGTTCGACCTCATGTTACGAAGTTAGACCCAAAATCACTAAAGTGCATTTTTTTTGGGATACTCACGTGTCAGAAAGGGATATAGGTGTTACTGTCCAACTACAAGATGATATTTAGTGTCTATTGATGTAACTTTTCATGAGGATGTTCTCTTCTCATCTCCTTCACCTTCTCATAATCAAGGGGAAGATGATGATATTCTCATCTATACAGTTACCACCACTTCCACTTCTGTACCTACTACAAGGCCTCCAATCACTCAAGTATATTTTCGTAAGCAACATTATGTTTTTCTAGAAACAGTTACCCTCAACCCAGAAACCTCTTTGGCTTCTATTCATAACACAATGCCCTCCTCATGTCCTGAGCCGGCTTCTTCGTCAGAAGATCCAGATGACTTGCCTATTACCCTTCGTAAAGGTAAAAGATCATATGCATATCTTGTTTCATCTTTTGTCCCTTATACTCACTTACCTCCTATATCATGTTCTTCTCTTACTTCTCTTGACGTCGTAACCACTCATAAAACTATCACACGAGCCTTATCTCACCCTGATTGGCGTACTGCAATGATTGAGGAAATGATGAATGCTTTAGACTTCAACGGTACATGGAACTTGGTGGATTTATGTGTAGGGAAGAATGCCTTTGGATGCAAATGAGTGTTTGCGTGAAGGTTAACCCTGATTGGTCAATGGCTCGATTGAAGGCTCGTCTAGTTGCTAAAGGGTATGGACAAACTTAAGGTATTGATTATCTTGACACGTTTTCTCTTGTTGCCAAATTGACCTCTGTCAAATTGCTTATTTCTATGGTTGTTGCGTCTGATTGGCCCTTACATCAACTAGACATTAAAAATACTTTTCTACATAGTGATCTTCAAAAAGAAGTCTATATGGAGCAACCACATGGATTTGTTGCTCAGGGCGAGTATGGTAAGGTTTGTGATGATGTATAAATGGGAGTGTAAAAGAGGGTGTAAAATGTCGTTCCGCTGAGGATTGGGGCTATGGCACGTATTGTGTGAATTATTAAATCCTAGGCACTAAAGTATTGGAATTCACTAGAATCCAAGGAAAATATGATTTAGGAATTAAAATAAAATAAAAGATGCAGATAAAATAAGGGATAAACTATATGATAAAAGAGTGGGGTCAGATTAGGGGTATTGCAATCTTGATGCTCTAACAATCTCAAAATTAGGGAAAAACAATTAACCAAGAGATTTATTGGCAATGCACTCAAGAATTCAAGTTAGCTACTTTCGTAATCAATAACAAGAATTAGGCTAAGATTGCCCCACTTTCATGATGCATCAATCATAACCTTAAACACAAAAGCATTATAAGCCCCAAAATTACCCCTATTCTCATAGTAGGAAAAATTGGGTTGAAATTGGTTAGGCTGAGTCTTTCACCCAACTTTCGTTGTGGATAATTCAACCCTTGGGACAATATAACACACAAACAATTCTTAATTTCATTAGGATAAAGAAAATAAGCATCAAAACAACTAAAATAAAGGGTGAATTATTGTACAAAATAGTAGATATTAGTTTGTCGACTTCGCAAATCTCTGTATGGCCTAAAGCAAAGCCCCCGTGCCTGGTTTGGGAAATTCAGTCAAGCGATTGAGAGGTTTGGCATGTTGAAGGGAAAATATGATCATTTTGTTTTTTATGATCATTTTGTTTTTTTTTATAAGCGCTCTAAAGTAGGTATATCCTATTAGTGGTTTATGTGGATGACATTGTCATCACAACAAGTGACACCGCTAGTATTGTATCTCTTAAAACGTTCCTTCATAATCAATTTCAGATTAAAGATCTTGTCACATTAAAGTACTCTGTTTATGTGTTCAAGCAATAATGAGTAAAAAAACTTATATATCTCCCCCAAAGGAAATATATACTTGATTTATTGGCAGAAACAAGAAAATTGGGAGCAAAGCCATGTAATACTCCAATGATTCCCAATTCACAGTTAATACCATAAGGAGAGTCATTTGATGATCCAGAGAGATACACGTGATTGGTTGGTAAGCTAAACTACCTGATTGTAACTCGTCATAATATTGCTTACTCAGTTTGTGTTGTAAGTCAGTTTATGGCATCTCCAACTAATTGAACATTGGAAAGCTGTAGAACAAATTTTGAACTACTTGAAAGGGGCTCCAGGGCATGGAATTGTATATAAGAAACGTGGAAATATGAAAATTGAGTGCTTTGCAGATGCAGATTATACGGGATCTAAGGAAGATCGGAGATCTACAACAGGATTTTGTGTCTACTTTGGTGGGAATTTGATCTCGTGGAAAGGCCAGCAAGAAGCAAATGTTGTGTCAAGGTCAAAGTGTAGAGTTAAGAGTATAGATCAATGACACAATCAACTTGTGAAATCTTGTGGATATATCACATTCTAAATGATATAGGGCTCAAGGGCTCTTATTCCTGCAAAGCCAATCCTACGGCTCTCCATATTGCAGTCAATCCTGTCTTCCATGAATGAACAAAACACATTGAAGTTGATTGTCATTTCGTTCATGAAAAGATACAAAAAGGCTTAATTTCTACAAGGTTTGTGAAGACAAGATAACTATTAGGAAATCTCTTTACAAAAAGCATTAAATGGAACCCGAATGAGTTATTTATGTAACAAGTTGGGCATGATCAATATTTATGCTTCAACTTAAGGGGGAGTGTTGCAGTATACAAAACCACCATGGAAACTATTATTGTATATGAAACTCCATGTTAGTTTCATCTCCCATAACAACAGTTTATAGGGTTTTGTATAATCTAGCATGTATATATATAGGGTAGTGTATTTCTCTGTATAATGAAATCTTAGAGAATCATTTTTCTCACTTTATTTTGTCTACATTTTATAAGGGTATTTTAGTCTTTATTCACTTTTTCACTTTCAATTCCCCATCATTCTATTCATCCTTATCGAACAATGTAATTTAAATATTCACTTCATTGTTTTCTCACGGAATTACAATTTATTTCTCTCTTAATTCCCTCATTCCAACCAAACGCTCTGTTATTAGCTAAGTGAATGCTTCTCGACCCATTGAAAACCATCTATCAACCTTCTTCGTATGAAGGGACACTTGCCCACCTTCCGCATAAGAAAGGACAATAAACTGCCATCCTAGCGAGAAAGACACTTAAATGAAGTGGAAATTTGGGCAATAAAGAGCATACTCGATATCAATCCAAATGGTTCGCTCCCCCTCTTTCTTTCCCATTAGCTATGGGAAAGATACAAGCTAGATTTTCTCTCTATATAAATTGTATTTTTATTGTATTTTCAACAAGCAATGCACATTGAGAATAGTAAGACTATTATCATTTAGCTCCATAGTGGTATAATTCTTCCAAGTTTTTTTCCTACTAAGAAAATACAATTGTATTGTGACCTTCATATTATTTGTTTCATTATTTTTAGTTATTGTTAATTGGATTATAGGCTCATAGTCCACCTATCCTAGTGGCACCCAATGTTCCAACAAAAGAGAGTAATTACGTCATACTTTTTTTAACGGTTGTTTTTTGAGTTGTTCCCTTTTGTTGATAAAAATAATAAAAAGAAAAAGAAAAAAGAAAAATAAAAAGAAAAAGAAAAATAGAAGAAAATTCAAGTTTACATTAAGTAAATAATAATAATAATAATAATAATAATAATAATAATAATAATAATAATAATAATAATAATAGTAGTAGTAGTAATAATAGTAATATTAATAATAATAGTAATAATAATAATAATAATAATAATAATAATAATAATAGTATGACTTAGATTCATGTAATAATAGGATAAATTTTGAATTAAATAATCAATTCAATCATAAAGTATTACATGGGTAATAATATACATAATAAATTAAATATTAGTTCAAAGTTGTCATTCTTTATCCATAATTAATAAATTAAATATGTCACGTACTAAAATCAGTTGTGTTGATGGATATAAATCAGAGATTGTGGGACAACATAAGATCGACAGCACCAAATGAATAATTAAGGTGGTTTTGTTGTTACGAGATTGGCATGTGACAACGTTAGTGGACCAAAGAAAGCGCTGTTTCAACTCCATGCCAACCAACGCATCCTTCTTTTTCATTATACCTGGCAAAGGTGGCAATAACATGTGGCAAAACACTGCACTAACGACACTTGTGAACATGGGATCAAGTAGAGCTTTTTCGTGTGCAACTTAGTCAAATTAATCAGACAATTAACTATATAATCACAAAATTTTAAATTTAGCTATTGGTATGAGCTTTTATTGACTTTTTTTAGTTTAAGTCGATTAACTATAGACAACAAAAATTTATTGACTTTTGTTAACTAGAGTCACCCAAAACGCAACTATGGGTTTCATTGTTATCGTACAAGTGAAAATCAACACTCCAATCTCCAGTGATAGGGTGGGAGTTCGACTACCACCAACATCTTGGAGCAAGACTCCCCAAACTAGAGTTTAAGCTCTTGGACTCCTTAAATAGATTGGAAATTAGACTCCCCAAGTTGATAAAAGTATGAAGATGGATCTCTTGTGCGTAAAATTAACGACATGAACTAATTGGGAAGTTACTTGAGGCGGCTCGTGATTGACCTTGTCAACTAGGATCACCCAAAGCGCAACGACAGACTTTATTGTTACAATACAAGTGAACATAGCACTTTAGCGATAGGTGGGAGTTCGACTACCACTAGCATCTTGGAGCAGAAATCCTTAGGCTAGAATTTGGGCTCCATAAATTGGAAATTAAACTCCCTAAGTTGATAAAAGTCTACCAGTAGCATCTTGAAGCAGAAATCCTTAGACTAGAATTTGGGCTCCCTAAATTGGAAATTAAACTCCTTAAGTTGATAAAAGTATGGAGATTAAACTTGCGATTTACTTCTATCAATTCTGTTCTGAAGGCTTAAAATTAGTTTGGTGTTAACTAAAAACATAATGTATCAAAAAAAACAGAGTGAGTAGACACAAAATCGCAGTAGGATTGTATACACGTCTCTATCTTCCTCAAGCGTACAACATAAAACGTCATTCAACAATATAATGAATATGCAAATTACAGTTATAAATTACGAGACAATGAAGGGTTCCAACTGATCTAACATCGTACACCACAACCACCGACATACTAGGATAAACCCACCATATGCATATCTGCATTTACACTACATACCCATCATCATCGGAGTATTGTATTGCATATAACCGACATCAATCGTTACAACATTAGTCCTGACAACAAATGGATAAATACTTCATTGTGTCATCAAACCTAATCCTCCAAACGTAGTTATTCCTCATCACTCTCACCTCCCCGCCCATGCATCCATCAAGATAGGTATTTGCAAGAACCGTGACCTGAAAAAAGGAAAAAAAAATCAAGAATCTATTTTAAGAAACTCCTGAATGAAACTAATTTTAAACATGGTTGCAGTAAGCGGTAGGCGCTAATCGGGCGGTAGAGGAGTACCTAGACGGCCTAGGCGGGTGATTATGCGGCTAACTAAAAAACCGTGTATATATATCATATTATATATATAATAATAATGAAAAAAATTAACATGGCCGAGCTGACCGAATTAACTTGATTAACTCAATACAATTCGGCCGAGTTAGGCATTAGGCAGCTGCCTAGGCGGTTGAGTCAGCCGAATTAGGCGCTAAGCAGGGCGCCTAGGCGAGCAACTAAATCAATTTTTGCAATAGTGATTTTAAAATCACTTAATATTATGAAAAATTAAATTGTAAATAACTTCAGTTTAACTGAATCCGACACATGAAATGGGATGGGGAGTATATAGTAAAAGATGGAATAGAGAGAATATATTACTTGGATTAGCGGAGGTTATGGCGGCGGTGCCGGAGAAGTCACATTGGAAGGGTTGACGGCCCTTTGTCTGGTAGAAAGTGTTCATAATGTAGGCGGCGTGAGAACGGACGGTGTTGGGGTTGAAGCACGCGCCGCCGGGTTGGATCGGCCGGCAATCCACGCCTTGGCTGCACACGTAGTTTATGTTGGCTTGGAGTTGCGCATCTGTTGCTCCGGCTTTTGGCGTGCAGAATTTGCCTGTTCGTCCCGGTGCTGGCTTTGGCTTTGGCTTAGGCTGCATCGAAATATAAATTAATTAATTAATTTAAAATATTAGTGAATTTTAATACTTATCTCAAACAACAACTACTAAGTCTTATCTAGTTTTTTTATCATGTGCCCATATTTTTCTATTTGATATAAATATAGAGTTATGAAGTTACCATATTATTATATATATAATAAAGTATACCTAAAATAATAAAAAGATTATAAATTCATCATATTATATTTATAAAGTACACCTAAAATTTTCAGAAAAACTACTCTAACCTACTCAAATTGGCACAGGTAGTTTGAATCTTAAGTTGAGCTTGAACAAACTTTTTTTTTTTATAAAAAGCGTTTTCAATTTTGCCAGACTAATCATCTACTTTTTTTTATCTGGGTTTTTGAATACTTAATCAATGGCTTAGATTTCACCAATTACGCAGTTGTGCACTTCGAATTTAAATCATTTATCTCAAGCATTTAATGGCAACAATGATGGAGTGATTTGATAATGTGTGTGTGTATATATATATATATATATATATATATATATAACTTTGTAGTAGGTAACAAAATAATTGGGAGTAGGGTGGTAGGTTACATTAATACACATATATTATATTATTAATGTGTATGGTTTTGAAGTGCGGCGAACACGGTTTCGTGGGCATGTGTAGTCAAAGCATGTTCAAGAATCAATATGACCGTTTTAAAGTAAAGAAAAGGGTGCGAAGATTTAGGCCAGAAAACAACATTCAAAGTAAAGCATCCAAGAATATCATAAAGTGCACATAAAGAAATCAATGGATCTCCAAAGAATAATAATAATAATAATAATAATAATAATAATAATAAAGATTTTTTATTGTCTTTAATATTACGAAATAAAAATTAATTTTGAAATACTTATGTCATGAACAACAAAATTTTCAAGAAATATTATTAAAATAAGAAAAAAAATTCAAATTAATCACAGAACTACCAAATTTAACATGTTCCTATCATTGTTGAAGTAACAATCATTCTATTAAAAATTTATTATTTTTAATTTATTTTAATAATTTCAAACAAAAACAAACAATCAAACAAAAGATAAACCTACCCTCCTTTCCCATCAGACAAAGAAAGCTCTTTGTCTAAGAGGCATGGAGACGAAGAAAGCTCTTAATCTCCGAGCCGAAGACAAAGATACAGAGGGTTGGGTTTTTTCTTCTAAAAAATATTTAAAATATTAAAATAAATTTTAAAAACGATAAATTTTTAATAAAATGATCGCCACTTGTAATGACGAGCGTGCAATGGTTCATTATCAAAGTTGTCATTTTCCAATCACGAGAATCTTGTAGGGCTCCATTTATATATCATATCATATATTCCAACCCGACCCATGTGCGCCACAACTGTACTTAGGTTCTATGTTCTATGAAACTAAACAGGGGGCATAGATCTCTAGTACCAATAACGTTAAAAATTGAAAATAAAATTATATAAAATTTGAGAAAAATGTATAAATAAATATTTAAAAAAAAAGGATTAAGTTCTATTTGAGTGTTACCTGGGGATTAGGATGAGGGCGAGGCTGGGGAAGAGCCGGAGTCGGCTGGCCTTTCAAGATGCCGACATTATAAACCGGGGTAAAATCCGGTCGGAAAAGCCCGAAGTTCCTCTCGGCTTTCGAACCGGGTTTGAGATTCTCATTAAACAAGGCGAAAATATAGGTCTCGATCTTGGACCGGGGCATCAACGGCGTACCTTTCCCGGAGGCGTATTTCCTCATCAACCCGCCGTTATACGACGCCGCATTCTCCACCGTACACTTGGGCTCGTACACCTCTCCGGCCGACGACCACCCCGTCTCCGCCGCGATTATCTTCACGTCCGGGTACCCGAGCCGCCGCATCGCCATAAAAACCGCGTCCAAGAGCATATCGAACATGTTTCCGTATGTCCGCTTGCTGAACCGGTCCACGTACCCCTTGTTCGGCCGGAATAACGCCAGATCCGCTTTATCCGGGGCGTACCCGAAGTACGGATACGGGTTAACCATAAACGGCCCGTTAGTCTCGCGGAGAAACTTGAGCATCGGGGCGAGAATCCCCACATCCCAGCCCGGCCTGAACCGGCCCATACTCGGCGGGTCGGCCCGCAACATTATCCCCAAAGAATGCGGGCTCGAAACCTTAATATCCTTAATCCCAGATTGAACCAGGGCATTATACAAGCTCCTCATAGCGGCGACGAGCCCGTTCATCATCTCCGGCGTGCCCCAGTGGAGAACCTCGTTCCCGACGGCGATTATATTAATCTTCGTGGCCGGGTAAAACGGCTTGATATTAGCGGCGACCCACTGAGCCGCATATCCACCGTCCTTCAACGGGATAATCTCGCCGTTGGGGACAGTGACGGTGACCAAAATTCCGGTGCCGGCGAACGCCCGGAGAATATCAGGATTCACGTCGAAAATCTTAATCCGGTCAATGACCGTTTTTTCCTTGAGAAATCTCGCGACATCCGCCGGCGGCGGGAGATTGTCGCCCAGGGTTCCATAGTTGACACCTATGGATCGGACGCCATGGAAGAAGAGAAAAGCAGAGACGAGAAAGAAGAGAGAGAACGGAGATGGCCGGAAAGACATCTCCACTATTTTTTTAAAGGATTAGATTATTATTATTATTAGTAATTAAGATGACGATAGAGATGTGTGTTGGGTCGTATATATAGAGGATTGGAAGTCAAAATTTGAGGTCTTAAGATGATGTCTCCGTTTTTTGTGAGATGTCGTTTTACTTTTCTGTTCCACAAACGTTAGCTGGAAAGTGCGCTGCTTCTCAATTACACGCTTTTGCGCTAATCCGCACAAAATTTTTCACACGTTTTTACCTATTAAATATTTAGTTGCCTAATTTGTCCTATTGATGAGAACTGAATATTGTATTGATTCAATTAAACGATTACAATGATGAGGAATAGGAGATATATATACAAGGGGAGTCTGTTTCTATGATCCATATTACCTCAGCACAAACATCAGCCAAGGCTTTATACTCAGCTTCCGTGGATGATCTTGCAACTGTCTTCTGTTTCTTGCACACCCAAGAGATAAGATTGGTGCCAAGAAACACGGCATACCCACTAGTAGATTTACGGTCCTCAGGACAACCAGCCCAGTCAGAATCAGAGAAAGCATGAAGCTCTTTAGAATTTGACTGAGTTATACGCAAGCCGAATGAGAGGGTGCCTTTGACATACCTGAGCACTCGTTTTAGCTGCTCCCAGTGAGACAATGTTGGAGCATGCATATGTTGACACAATTGATTGACCGCAAAGGATAAGTCTGGCCGTGTAATTGTGAGATACTAGAGAGCACCAGCCAAACTCCTGTATTTCGTTGGATCTTCATATGAATCTGAATTAAGCAATGGAGTTTTCGATGCAGAAATAGGAGTTGCGAGAGGTTTACAATCAGTCATTCCAGCCCGTTTCAAGATGTCTGACATGTACCGCTGTTGAGAAAGAATAACACCATTGCTAGTTTTGACTAGCTCAATTCCAAGAAAGAAACCAAGTTCACCAAGCTCTCTAATTTTGAAAGCAGTAGACAGTTTAGAGAGTAAATCAGACACTAGTAGCTCATCAGTCCCCATTACCAAAATGTCATCAACATATACTAAAAGATACACACATGCAGAACCACGAGAGTAATAGAATAATGACACATCAGTCTTTGAAGTTATAAACCCAATAGAGAGTAAAAAAAAAGTATGCAGCCGATTAAACCAAGCTCGTGGAGCTTGCTTTAAGCCATATAAGGAACGCTTCAACAGACAAACGTGATCAGGCAATTGAGCATCAGCATACCCGGGTGGTTGACACATATAAACAGTCTCAGCCAAACCACCATTCAAAAATGCATTGTGTACGTCAAGCTGCCTAACCACCCAACCTGAGGAAATAGCCAAACTCAAAAGCAATCTGACTGTAGTGGGTTTCACAACCGGACTAAAGGTGTCAAAAAAGTCCTGACCAGGAACTTGATTAAACCCTTTCGCCACAAGTCTCGCCTTATGCCTCTCTATTGAACCATCAGCTTTACGTTTAGTACGAAAAACCCACTTACACCCAATCACATTCATACTTGGGCGAGGAGGAACTAGAATCCAAGTCTGATTGTGCAAAAGTGCATTGAACTCCAGATCCATTGCCTCTCGCCATTCAGAAAATTTAACTGCCTGAGTGTAGCAAGTGGGCTCGGTAGGATAGGCCTGAGCAGAGAGAGCCAAAAGTGGAGCCACAGACCGACTCCTCGTAGCCATTGCATGGGAGCGAACAGTCGGACGTGTGGACTTGCCACGGGGTCGTCCTCTTTGACGAGTAGGAGCAGCAATGGTGGTGATAGGAGAACCAGCCTGAGCAGAATCAGCAAGAGAAGATGGCAATACCTGTAAAACCGATTCAGCCCACGGCTTCTGCACAGAGGGAGGAGATGGCACAGCAACCCTACTAACAAAGGGAAACACATTCTCGTCAAAGTGTACATGTCTGCAGATATAAATCTTATTAGTCGTTAAGTCCATGCATCTGTACCCCCTAAAAGACTCAGGATAACCTAAGAAGACACAAGGAGATGACCAATATGACATTTTGTGACGATTATAAGGACGCAAGTGAGGATAACAAAGACAACCAAACACACGAAGAAAAGAGTATGAGGGAGAAGATTTATGCAACAATAAATGAGGACTAGAATTCCGCAAAACACTAGATGGCATTCTATTAATCAAGTAAACAGTAGTTTCAAAAGCAAAGTCCCAAAAAACGAGATGGAACAGACGCACGAGCCATAAGAGTAAGACCAGTTTCGACAATATGCATGTGCTTCCTCTCAACACGACCATTCTGTTCACGAGTGTAGGCACAGGATTGTCTATGATTAATCCCTAACTGAAGAAGAACAGTATGTAACTTTTTGTATTCAGCTCCTAAGTCAGACTGAATAGCCTTAATTTTGCGATTAAATGACCGTTCAACTAAGGCACGAAACTTGTCAAAAATGGCATACAAGTCAGACTTCAATTTCATAGGATAATACCACGTGTAACGAGAATGGTCATCAACAAAAAGAACAAAATAACGATAACCAGAAGAAGACAAAACAGGAGCTGGTCCCTAAATATCAATATAAATCAAATCAAGAATATTCGAACTAACAGAGTCTACACGTGGCAAAGGGAAACGAGCAGACTTGCCCAATTGACACGTAGAACACAAAGAAGAAGTACAACGATTATTGCGACTAGAACCACTAACAGAACAAAAAGGAAGAATACGATCTAAGACTCGTTGATGAGGATGTCCCAAACGATCATGCCATACGGAAGAGGAAGCACAGGACGAGATAAACGCACGGGGACTGTTTTTCGGAATGGGCAGCGTGTAGAGACCACCGCAACTATTGCCGCGAAGAAGAATTGCCTTGGTTGCTATATCCTTCACAACAAAAAAGGATGGATGAAACTCAAAAAAGACTTTATTATCTTTTGCAAAGCGTTGCACAGATAAAAGAGAGGAAGACAAACCAGGAACATGTAAAATATCAGACATCCTAAATACTTTAGACGGGGTAGAAAAAGAAGCATGACCAGTATGACTAATAAGCAAACCTGTACCATCACCAACTCGAAGAGCATCACCACCAGTGTACTCTTCAGATGTAGAGAGCGCAGCAATATCAGGGGTCGTGTGATTTGTCGGCCCAGTGTCTGGAATCTAAAGATGTGAGTCAGACACAAGATTCGGCGCATCCTCAGCATATGTTAAATGAGCTTGGAGTCTACGGCCAATTAAAGAAAAGCAGGTTGGTGCAAAATGGCCATAATTGCCACATAATTGGCATTGAGGCTGCCAATCACCACCACGTCGCCCACGTGACCTGCCACCACCATGCGAGCCACGTCCACGCTGCACACCACCGCCCTGCTGCTGCTGCTGGTCGGCGAAAGCAGCACCGCCACGCGACGGAGTCCCACCGCGACGATTCGATCCACCTCCCCAAGACCGCGACCGACCTCCACTACCACGCTGGCCAACAAAAGCCGCAACTGCAGGGGCTGGAACACCGCCATAGCTATCACCGGTAGCGAACTCATGCGAGCCAAGGAGATCGGCGAGTTCGGGAAGACGCACCGGCTGACCTCGAACATTCAAAGAGGCTACGACAGAGTGATATTCTGGACGTAAACCCCTGAAAATATACATATTTTGATCCTCCAAAGGAACCGCACGGCCAGCAAGAGCTAGATCTTCCACCATAACTTGCGCACGAGCAATGTAGTCGACGGCGGAAGCATCACCTTGGCGTATTGTTTGCAGCTGTCCAAGAATATGCATAATCTGAGCTTGACTGGAAGAGGCGAGAGCTTGCTCAAGTGCCAACCAGAGATCACGCGACGTAGTGCAACCAATTGCGAGGTACATGACTTCCGACGAAAGTGAAAAGATTAACATGCTAAGGACCGCCTGATCTTGGCGCACCCATGGAGCATGTAGCGGGTTGGGTAGAGCAGCAGCAGCGGAGGAGCATTCAGAAACGGGAAGAAAACGATTAGGGCAAGAGTTCGTGCCATCAACGAAACCAATGAGGTCGTGCCCACGAAGAAACGGAATAACCTGCGTCCTCCAAAACAAGAAATTCTTGTTCGTTAGCTTAATGCTAACATAGTGATGCGCAGCAGACAGAGAAGCGGCTGCTGAAGAAACCGCAGGAGAAATAGCAGCATCAGAAACGGTCCGTTCGGAAGAATTAACAGAGCCGTCAGCCATTGGAAAATAAACCTAGGCTAGCTGATACCAGATGAGAACTGAATATTGTATTGATTCAATTAAACGATTACAATGATGAGGAATAGGAGATATATATACAAGGGGAGTCTCAGGTAGAGTAGAATAGCTAGTCCTAACGTGACTCAAACTCAGAGAGTCCTAATACTATTACTTCTATTTTTAACAATAATTTTTCTGCGTATTCCAGTTAGATAGATGCATGTGTTCATTTTTGGTAATTAATCACTTTTTGTAAGCTTGGTAATTTTTTTGTAAGCTTGGTAATTAATCACGTAGAATATAATGTAATTAATCTAAAATTGTACTGAGTAGTGTTGTCAAAGTGCGCTGCTTCTCATTACACGCTTTTGCGCTAATCGGCACAAAATTGTTCACATGTTTTTATCTATTAAACATAAGGGCATGTTTGGTTGGGAGGAAAAACACTTCCAAGGAAAATGTTTTCCTCCAAACCATGGAAAATGGCCACTTCCTACGTTTGGTTCATTGGAACTTCGTTTCCAATGGGAAGTGAGTTCCTCCAAAATGAGGAAAACAAATTCTGAGGTGATGTTAGGTATTTTATTTTCCAATGCACTTGGGAACAAAAAGGGAGGTTGTAGGACTATATTACCCTTGTATATCTCTCTTCATTACATACATATAAATAGCAAGTTCAAAGCATAGTAGTGGGCGCATATATGTCCTTTTACATATTATTCCTTATAAATCTAAATCCATCCAAACAGTGGAATCAATATTCCCAGTAACTTCTTTTCCACCAACCAAATAATAAAATCTATCTTCTTGGTAACTACTTTTCTATGGAATTTCACTTTCACTTCTCTTCAAATATTTTCCGCGAACCAAACGGGCCCTTAGTTACCTAATTTGTCCTATTACTTCTATTTTTAACAATAATTTTTTTGGGTATTCCAATTAGATAGATGCATGTGTTCATATTTGGTAATTAATCACATAGAATATAATGTAATTAATCTAAAATCATACTTATGAGTAGAGTTGTCAAAGTGGGTCGAAGCCGCAGTGGGACAGATTTGGGCTACAAAAAATTTGGCTCGCGAAACAGCGGGTCTAACGGGTTTGACCCAGTAAGGCCCGTGACTCGCACAGGCTGTAGGCCAGCCTAGAAATTTAGGCTTGCGGCGGGGACGAACCGACCCGCTTTTGACCGTACTACTTATGAGAAAACTAAACATTGATCTCAATCATCAAGCTAACCATATCTAATGGTTATAAATCAAGAAATTCAAACAAATGCTATTACTTTTTAATTTTAATAAATAACTTGAACATTAAACTATAGAATGCATCCAAATGTTATGTGAAAGTGCAATATGTAGTATTGCAAAGTCCACCTATAATGTTACAAAATACACTTTAAAGTAATATTACCAGCACTTTTCCACTTATATGAGTCAACTCAGTGCAGAGAAGATTAGTCTCAGTATAGTACGGAATTTAAATGTGTCTCTTATAATTACGGCCTACTTATAACACCTTGTGATCTAACAAAAAGAAAACACTTTAAAGTTCATGTAAAAATGCACTTTGCAACACTATAGCGTGGACTTTGCAAAATTACCACATCTAATTATTGTATTGTCAATGGTGGTGTGAAATTAATTTCCAAAGTCACAAAAATGTGCCAAACCCGGTTGCACCTACCCATGGGAGGGGTGGATTTGAGCCTCAGTGGAGGCGATATCGACTCTTTGTGCTTCATTTGGTTGAAAAAGTAACTATGAACAAATACTACATTGTAACAGAATCAATAGTACTAAAAAAATCACAAAAATGTTAATTTTTCCCTTTAAAAACTTAAAGTTCTTTTTCTCAAAAAATAATAATAATAATAATAATAAAAGGAAAAAAAAAAAACTTAAAGTTCTAATTGTTCGAATGCTATTTTTTGTAATTTTGCTTCGGTCGTAACATTCAATTTGCTTTAGTAGTTCTCCCAAAACATCTTTTATTCTTGTCTCAAGCTAAGCTTACTTTATTATCCTTGCATTCTAAACCTTCATTGCAAGGGAGGAATCTTTTTATAATAATTTTATATATCTTTCAGTATTTTTTAAGTTAATTTTTTTTTTAAAACTACTGACGAAGTAATATATGTTCCTATTGAAGTACAAAAAGTGGATATCGTTCCCACTAAATCTCGAACTCATGACTTTCTACATAGAAAAGTCACTTCGTGTCACTAAACCAAAAAGTCATTGGCAAAACAAGTAAACTTTAGTTTGTTTGTTTTGTTTTGTTATTTTAAACCTTTCTTTAGAAAGTTTTGAAAGAATTATATTTTATTTATATTTCTTTATAAAAGTTTCAACCGTTGTGAGGAAAAAAAATCACCTTTAGACAATCATAATTATTATTATCATTATTTTCAATTAGCAACTTTAGACATTCATAATTGGCCTTCTACCATACGTTTTACATTTTTGTAAAGGGCATATTTTATAAATATATTGTACCTTCCAATTTCACAAATTTAGTAACGCCGTTTATTATTAATTAAGGATTAAGAATATATTAAAATAACAAAAAAAAAAAAATTGAATCACCACCTTGGGGCCTTACAAATGCTAAATAGGTTTACGGGTTATTACACATGAGTGAGACTTACTCAATACACACCATTAAATAATGATTGTGAATTTCTGTCATCAAAAAAAAAAAAGAAAAAAAGATTGAGATATGATACATTCATTTATCAACAAATAAAAGCTTGCTACTTACTAAAGGGCTATGTTTGGCAAATCTAGCTGAAAAGGTAGCTGAAAGCTGAAAAGTAGCTGAAAACTGAAAAGCTATAAGTTCGAAGCTGAAATCTTAAGAGCTGTTAAGCTAGCTATTATGCTTAAAAGTGTTTGGTAAAATTAACTTTTTGATAAGCTGATGAATGTAAAAAGACTAAAAAGGACATCTTCATACAATTTAAATAATTTTAAATTTAAATAGGTTTGTTTATATATTAAAATATAAAATAATGAAATCAATATATTTAAATAAAATATAAAGTAAGAACATATATTTGAAAATATATAAAGTAAAAAAAAAATGTTTATAATTCATAAGTTTAGTTCATACAAAAATTAATGTTCAAACATAAATGTCAAACTGAAATTACTACCAAACATAATGAAAAGAAAATGTCAAAATGGTTTTAATTGAGAGGAGGGGTAAAGGATGTCATTTATTTAAAATAATAAGGATAAAGATGGAAAAAAGTTAAAAAGCTACTAACTTATTTTTGAAAAGCTACCCCAAGTAGCGTTTCAAAATAAGCTCTTATTTTAAGCTACTAGCTTATTTTGAGAACATTACCAAACAGAGCTTATAGCTTATTAGTAGCTTAAAATAAGCTATAAGCTCCTAAATAAGCTCTGCCAAACATAGCCATAGGAAGAGGAGATTCATGTTGTTTGAAGCATGTTTTTTTTTTCCTTCTTTTTTACCACATGTTTCTGAAGCAAGAGTACATTACAATCTACACAAATAGACCAATTATATTTATGTTAGGTGGAAAAACACTCTTAAAGAAATTCGTGTCATTTTATCTGAGCTATACCCTATAGGTATGTTATTTGAAAGCATGTTAGGACAATATAATGATTGATTTTTCATCATCATGATTTGAAAGGTAATAAAGGGTTTATTTATTAATGGATAAACTTTTTTCTAAAAGAAATAACAAATAAGAGAAAAGAAAACTAAAAGTATATTTATTTGTTTATTTTTTCAATTTGGGAATTAGAGAATGGAGAATGAAGAGTAAGAACTAGAAAACTACATTTTATGCAATAGTAATCCTTGTTACAAGGGTTGAGTTTTCTACTATTCAATAACTCATAATTCTCTTATGAAATTCAAGATTTAATAAAATACTTTACAAATTACAATAACCTCCGAATAAAAGGTGATAATGTAAATCTAACCTATTATACAACCCTTGAAAATTTATAGATAAAAAATCCGTAACCACAATCCATATTCTCGTTCCCTTTTTTAGATGAATTAACAACAAACTCAATGCACTTGATATTAACACCATCCCAAAAAAAAAATAGATTCAAGATTTCAAATTTCTCCAAAATTTGATTTGTACATAGTTTTGTGGATGTAATCCTATTGAGATTCAAGAAACCTATGTTTTTTTTTTCTTCCCTTAATACAGACATGAAAATGAAAATCGGATAAACAAATATTAGGAAAATATTTAAAATTTGTAGTTCATTAAAAATAAGTAATCTTAGACAATTAGGCTTCCATAGATTTGTAGAGATTATGGAAAAAATATGATTACTTGGAAAGAAAAGTTCAATTTGTGATTTTTCTTAAATACTATTGACTCTATTACAATATAAACACAAGCAGTACGAGCCAATACCCCCACCAGGAATTGAACCTATGACCTCTCACTTGGGAAGGACAGCCGCTTGACCACAAAACCTTTGGCTAATTTTTTTAATCTAATTTTTTTCCATTGCAATAATTGTGCAATATGAAGAAAATAAAATTATGTAAACATGAGGTTACTTTGTTTTAGAAAAATTAAATAAGCCCTTCTTGTAACACCCGTAAAAATTTAACCCAAAATTATTCCTTATGAAGTATTTTAATTATTTTCTCTCTCTTCCCTCCCCTGCTCCTACACGACATATACCCACACATTCCTCATTAGTCTTCATTTCATCTTCACTATTTCACTACAAGATTCATCTTCTAACATTGCTAAGCTAGAAGGAATCTATGGTAAGAACCTTCTCCTATTTCCATTCTCTTTCTTATTTTATGATATTTAAGATATTTCTTCTTCTTGGTGGGTTATTGGGTTGTAGATGATCAAGATATATGGTGATGAGATGCTAGGATGAGCTTCTAGGAAGATTTCTCTTGAATTTGCTAGCTTGAAAAGGTAAACCCATATCTACTAAAATACACCTTCTCAATGTCTATGCTACTGTATATCTTTTCTTGCTCCTAAGCACATTTTTTGTTGCAAAATCTATGAAATATGATTTATTCGGTGTTATCTTGTATCGTAAAAATATCTATACTAGTACCTTTGAAATATTGATGAAGGAAATGGATTTTTGGCTTGAAAATGTAAATGATGGAAGGGTTGTTTGATTCTGGAAATTCCTATGTTGTGCTAGTAATATGTTCTGCTGCTGTTGTTGGTTTGCTCTTGTGGGACTGAGCAAAGGGTCTAGGAGACCCGTGGCCCAGACTTCTCAGTTGTGAAAGGCGAGGGATGGCGGGCAAGGTGTGCCTATTACTCTCTGCCGCTGTCTTCGTTCGATATTGGGTGTCGGGCCACCCTAGCCCGCCACTCAGGACCATTGGTTATGTTGATGTTCTATTTCTTTCCAATTTTGAAATTTTCATCGTATTCTAGTGTGTAATCCGCCTTGAATATGATTTGATATAAAATACTATGAGTTGGTATTCTCTGTAAGTGAATGATGTTTTCTTTAACCAAAACCCTATTTTAAATACATATAATCTATATTCTTTAAACCCCTACCCTATTTTAACTATCAATTAGTCTATACTTACCTGAAAGATTTGGAAAACCATTCTGTAAATATACGAATATTTTGGAAAGGTCTTACACCCTGATATCTTGTATTTTGAGTTATGAATAATCTATTCGGGATGTCTCATAGCTATATATGTTGGATACTATATATTTTAAATGCTTTGAAGAATATGCCTTGAAATAAATTGATTTGGAGGATATCTTGATGTTTGGCCGGTGTTGGAGGTTGAGTTGTGATTCTATTGGATTGGTTTGATATTGATTGAGCTCCGGCTCCATCTGATTATTTGCGAGTAACCTGGTAGAAATATATCCTGGTTGCTAGAGCTAGTAACTATCCGTTGGGCATGGAATCCCAATAGAGGTTGTGCACACTTAAGGTTTTAGATCTGTTTCTTACAAGTATTGATACTGGTATGGCTATTCCAATTGATGTTGAGATTGATATTGAGATTGACTGTTGAGATTGGATTGATATTGGATTGATCACTGAAACTTGACTTCTCCACACATGTGCCTTTATTGATATATTTGATTTGATATAGATATCTCCCCTTATATACTATCATGATATATCGATTTTGAGAAAGGATTTTGATCACTTATACGATATGATATGACTTGGAAAATCTATTGTTATAATTGTGTGGCATATTCTTCTTACACTTGACTGTGTTTATACTTACGCTATGATTTGATATTATTCTAGTTGAGTTGCTAATCCTTTCAGGTACCTTCTATAAGTTTGAGTCTTGTTCCAAAATTATTTATTGTGTGAGTTACCTTTGACTACTCATTATTGTCTTTGCTATGTATTCATATCTCAATTCAGAATCTCTCATTGGAGTCTATGGTATGTATAACAGGTACTTATGTGTCAAAGTCTCTTTTAATCACTAAAACTTTTTGAAAACTATATAAGTATATGTTTTGCATGGTGAAGTGGGGTTTTGCTTAGCATCATAGTTGCAGTAGGCGCTAGATGATAGTCGAGCGGTAGACTAGCGCCTAGCGCTTAGGCAATGACCTATAAAAACAAAATTAACTCGGCCAAGTTAGGCACTAGGCGGTCGCTTAGGGAGCAATTCGCCTCGGCCTTGGGGCACCTAGCATGTAATCCTAGTTGACCATTATTCGCTAGCATTATTCGCTAGCGTTCAACTCAATTTTCTGGTTTGGAGTAGACGTTCGAGAGCGTCGAGTTGATGCGTTGTCTTAGTTTTTACTCTTTAACTTTGTATGGACCTAGTGACCTAGTTGTTGTGGACTATGAGTTAAGTTTGTATTTTTGAGCACTATTGCAAAAATCCCTCGCCTAGGTCGCCTAGCGCCTAACTCGGCCGACTAGGCCGAATTTGGCTGAGTTAATTCGCCCAACTTGACAGAGTTAGCCGAGCTAACTCGAGCGAGTCAGTCTTGTTAATTTTTTAATTATATATATATATATATATATATATATATATATATATATATAGCGTTATCTAGTCTGACGACAGACTAGCGTCTAGCGCCTACTGCAACTATGTTTTTGAGTTTAGTCTCGCTCTTGACTTTTGAACTATGGATGGATGGATTGTTGTAGTTGCCTTAGCAGTTAGGCTTTAGGTGGGCCTAGTCATGACGTGATCACACCCCGAGATATGCTAATGTTCTAGCTTCCGCTGTTTTGAATCCTTTTTAAGAATTAAGTATTATGGTTATTTCCCTTTTAATAATGGATTATTGTATTAGAAATTTGAGGGTGTTACATTTTCACTTTTGAATAAAAAGTAATTAACCCCTCAAACTTTAAAATATTTCAATTAAGTACCTTAATTAGTTATTTTGATGCATCAATACTCATATTAAAAATCTCATTTTCTTAATGCATCGCCACCTCAACGCCGTTGTCATGTTCGCCACAACTTTCTAAAATATGCCTTCCTCGAATATGAGGAAGGTGAAGTGGTGGTGACCTTCCTCATTCAAATAAGGCAACGACCTTTAGATTTGAAGAAGGCCACAATATATATATGGTTTTAGTAGGCGCTAATCGAGCGTCCAAGTAGCGCCTATCTAGCGCTTAGGCAGAATCTAGGTAGCGCTATGAGGGTACAAAAAAACAATAACAGACTTGCAGTTTGACAATTTTAATGAGACTATTTTCAATATTTAATCAAATAGCACATCCTAACAAATGAAATAATGATAATTCATAAGACATAACATCATAGCAATATTAAAAACTAAAAATATACAAATATGAAATACTCAAATTCTTCAATCAACCATAGATTCAAAGTAGCAAACTATCAAAAAAAAAATAATAATGAATCATTATGCATCTCGCATGACGGTATCTATTTCAGCTTTGACTAATAAAATTTGGGTTCATATTTTATTTATGCATCTTTATGAATCATTTGTGAATTGTATACTACTAGTGTGTAAAAGGATCTGGTAATACTGATTACTACGTATTAATTAATGAAGTATGAAATAAATCAAATAAATGAATAATTATTATGGAGTAATTAATAAATTGGATTATAAAATCAATGAATAAATTCGATTAACTAATAAAAGAAATTAAAGATTTAAAGTTTAAACTCCAACGACTGGTCAAAATCGAAATAACTCGATCAAAATCGACCGACTCGGACGAGTTGGCCGAAATCAGTCGAATTGACTGACTAGGCCGATTTGGCCGCCTACCGATTTTTTTTCGCCTAATAGTGAAAACGGAACGGTCTAGGGGCACCTAACGCCTTGACCGATTTTTACAACAGTGTTGGAATATAATCCAAACTCAAAAAAAAAACATATAAGATTGTATTGGAATATTGATACAAATCAACATGATCATGAATTCATGATTGATTCTAATTCCATTTTGGGCCGCACCCGCAAGAAGGGTTTGTTAGTGGGGTTCGTTCTGGCACTCCATCCATTATTAAAGATTTAAAGGGTTCCATTAATTTATTTATAAAAAATAAAAATAAATAAATAAATAAATAAAAAGAGAATCCAAAATTTAAAGCGATGATTATGGGAGGAGCAAATTATTTTGTGAACCATTAATACAATATATATTTTTAATATACTAAAAGTACATTATTTTCAATCTCCTCTCTTGTTTATAGGGCATTCACACTCATTTTCCCACTATCTTTCAATTTTGTGAATTCATCTCATCTACATCACTATCTAATCTTCTCTCATATCTTCTCTCCAATCTTTCTCCCTTTTCCTATCTTTTTTGTGGACTCATCTTCAGCACATCATCTATTATTCTATCCACTTCTCTATAATTAATAATTTCAAATTTTAATTTTAAACAAAATTAATTTAAATAACGAAATAAAATATTGAGAATCAAATTTTAAATACTATATATACAAACAATTAATTAAATAAAAAATTATAACAATAATAAAAGATGGCCTGTGTTTTGCCCTTATCCCTTTATTATAGAATTGATATTTGTTATAATAATACATATAATATGAACGTAAATGTTGGATCTCATCGCTTAACCACAGAGTACTTTCATTTAACCATAAGCCACAACGTCATGTCGTCACGTCTCAGATCGAGTAGGGACTGAATTTGATCGACCCGGCCTACACACAACAGTAAAATATCATTAAAAATAAAGAATGAATTTTACTTGGTACAATTTTATATTATTATGTTTCATTTATTGAAAGAACAACATCGTTTGGAATGGTATTACTTCGTACAACTTTTTTTTTATACTGCTCTGTATAAGAACTCTCACACAGGAAAAAAAAAAAAAAAAAAAAACCCCCCCAAAAAAAATAGTAAAAGTGGAAAACTATAGCAAAAATTGTGGTATGAAAACTCAACGTGATATGGGACTACAAAAAAAGAATCCCACATCATAAACCAAAATTGTTGTTGTCGTGTTCTGATAGCAGCAGCAAGGTTCCCAACCAGTAATACTGATACTTCTTCCATGGATGCTGCGTCTCAGAGAGCCCGGAAGGGATGCCTCGACCTCTCGAGATTCATCATCCGGTTGTCACTGTTGATCGGCCTGAACACTCGCTTTAAATCGATCTCGGACTGAAGTGCAGATTTCAGCTGCTTCAAGTGCAAAAGGCATTGCACATGGTGATGGATGCCGGCTGTCTGGCTGATGTTTGGGTGGTCGGGATAGAATTTTCGTTTATAGGGAGACCCCCACTTTGCTTGAAGGTAAGCGTACGATCTCCAGGGAGGGAGAGGCATTGAGTTCTGCTTCAGGGATGATTTAGCAGCTTCCACCATGACTTCGAGGAACTGTTTCAGTCTCGTTATATAGCCCACGTACACAACGGGGAGAGAGTTCAGTATTCTGTCATAGGATTGAACCGCTCTAGCGATTTCAAAGTGGCTGTGAAAGTTGATATCAATTATCACACGTTCAGAGCCACCAGCATCATCATATTTAATCACGTCCACGTATTCATAATCCCCTGGTTATAACGAAAGCCAGTTAGTCTAGAAGTAAATCCAGATACCGAGCAAAAATTCTATTCCAATTTAGACAGACGGTCGCAAACTAATCAAAGTTGGAAGCAGTTTCATTGACATAGACGAGAGAGTTGTAAGGAAGTATACCTGCAGGAACCTTGCCATTGCCCTGCCACTTCGAAGAACAAACACCAGCATCATAACCCAAAAGCCTCAAGAGCTTCACAAGAGAATATTTGATGCAGCTAGCCTTGCAAGGGCCCGATTTGACAGCGTGGAGGTCGGTGTCATTTATGGATATCAAAAGTGAACTCACCAGCGAGAGCAGGTCACTCTCGTATTGATCCACGGCCAACTTGATATACTGCACACGGACGAAGAATCAGGCAATGAAATGGAGCATTTTGGTTCTTTTAAACAAGAAGTAAATCAGGGAAAGAAAAATACTACCCTTGCAAAACGAATTTCGTAACTCCTACTATGTCTTACCTAAATGAAAATAAACCTATAATCATACAACACTAAAGATTACAAAGTCTAAAATCCAAAACACCAAATTCAGGTTAACCTCCAAATCCTCCAATCCCATGAACTGTAACATGGAAAAAGAAGCAGCTTTGAGTTTTCTCAGTTTCATTCTCCCAAGGGTGTGATTGGAAACCTGGAAAATGACTTCCTAAAAATATTTTCCCGAAAATGAGTCATTTCCAGAAAACATTTTCATTTCCCGTGTTTGGTTGCAGTTCAGAAAACTGTCTTGGTATGTTTAGATCATTTTCTAGAAAATGAGTAGAATTGGATCATTTCAGCTTCCTTTCTTGAATCCTATGGAGGGGCAGAAAAATGTTGCACTATATGTATATCCACATGATGAAGTGGCAGAAAATTCAAGTCAAATACAAAAAGCAATCAACCAAAAGACTCAAAATCTTAAGCATAAAATCAATAAGCTACACAACAATTGATTTGAATATGAATATATTGGCATCACAATAAAAATTATTTTAGGAAAGAACTAAAGAACATAAAAAATGAAAATTTCAATTCACAAAAGGATGGGATAAAGATAGATAAGTTACTTACGGATAATTTGTCGGCGAGGTGAGGAAGATCGGAGAAACTGGAATCGCTATCGCTGCTACTCCTCGAATCTGTACCGATGCTTCCATTCTCCAGAAAATCCCTCACCATCGCCGCCAAATCACTATCGCTTTCGTGGCTGAACGCATCCCCCACCGGTCCCGGACCTCCGACATCGCCACCCCCGTGACCGCCCAGTCTCAACCACGCGTCCCCGGACGAAGCGCACACCCTACAGTCCATTGCAAAACCAGCACCACCAAAATCTTCTCTTCGTTTCTCTCTCTCTCACTTTTGGGCGTCAATTCGCCATTTTTTTCCACGAAATTTAAACCAAACCAAAAAACAAACCCTTATTTCTCCAAAAAAAAAAAAAAACTGCACGAAATCACGAATCCAATATATCTCCAAAAATTCCAATTCCAAACGAACAACAACTGGGAAACAAAAAAGTTCCTTCGGATGCAAAAATTGGCTCAATCAATCGAATTCAAAGTAGCGAAATTTTCTGTAGGCATGAAAAAAATCGAAACATTAGGCCGTAGAAAACCCTAATTCAAGAGGAAACAGAATCAAATTAGCAGAATTTCACCCCCCACCCCCCGTAACAAAAATTTTCGACATGCAAACCCAATTAAAATCAAAGGAAGCATTGAATTACCGCAGCAGAGGAACAAAAAAAAATTATAAAAATGAAAATTGAATGATCCAGAGGGGTGAGAAGAAATGGGAGAAAATTTCTGATTTTCTTCAACTCCCAGAGGATGAAGAGGAGGAGGAGGGGGGAGAGGAGTTCAAATAGAAATGGAGACGGGCACCTGTGAAATTACCAAAACACCCCTCCCCTTTTCCGTAATGCCCAAGTAAGTTTTTCACTTTTCACGGGATCCGCGGGGAGACATCGGAAAGCGGATAGGGATGAAATATGATATAATAATTAATAAATGTTGTGACGTAATAAATAATTATTTCATCACCACATTAATAATAATAATAATTTTTTTTTGCAACAATAACAACAATAATAATAATAATTATTATTATTATTATTATTATTATTATTATTATTAATCATAAGGACAATAACATATATTAATACAATTAACTTCATTTCAAAAGAGCCATTGACATAAATAAAAAAAAATAAAAAAATTATATTGTGCTTGCAAACAATTTGGTCCATCTCGACGGGAGGGGAAATCACCTCATGTCATCCCATCTTGTCTCAATATTTGATTGATGTTCATATTTACTACAGTAATATTAATTTTGATTAAATTTTAGTTGATAAATCGTTAACACACGTATAAAAATATTAATGATTTATCACTTATTTTCAAATCATACAAATTGTTCATACTTCTAGTTTAATTTATTTTATAATGATATATGATTTCTTAAAATAAATATTACAAATAATTCTGCATTCTTATATTACCCTTAATAAAAGTAAACTACTGTTAAAAAATCTATATTATGGGTAAAATAGAAACAAAAATAATTTTTTTTTTGCACTTTACTTAAAATGTGTATCTATAATAATTTTTTGTGACAGAGCTATTGCCATAATTTTTTATAATCATACAACTCAATTATTCGTCAATGATTATTCGGGTAAATCAACTAATATCTATTTAATTAACCCTAATTATTATAGGGTTCATTTGATAAACTTTAAGCTAATATATTATAGTTACTATTTATGATTATAAAATGTTAATCATGTATAGGTCACTTTTATTTATTATACTAGTTGTCAACACTTCTCGGTCAAACATATCACACCGAGTCTTTTTAGTACAGTTTATCTATCTATCATGTATGTGTTGTGATGTATTACACATACCTGAATTTATTAGTGTACATCATCAATTAGTGGTTACAGTTTCTCACATCACCAAAAAAAATTATAAAACTATAAGTTGTACGTCATATTTGTTAAACATCTTTAAAAATGAATTAGAGTTATTGTCACTTTTCGCGTCCACATGTTTGGTGATATTTCAATTATTGTTACACAAGTATAAAATGTTGTTACTATAGACAAAATTTTACTAAATTTCTCACAAATCGCAACTGAGAAAATATATATATATATATATATATATATATAAACGCTATGATTATGCACCTTGTTGTCTACACATTCATCAACAATAAAAATTTTGCTCTTTTTTATATATAGAATTAGAATAATTATGTTGATGAAGGTGTAGGCAAGAAGCAGCATAATCATAGTTTGACGATACTAATAGATAATAAATAATAATAATAATAAAAATAAAGGTTCAATTATTGGAAAACAGCTTATCCTGGTTGTTAGCCAAGTTGCTCGGTTTACGTATCCCAAACGGTCCCTTTGATAAAGCAATACTTTCATAGGAGACACAATAAAGAATTATTGCAGAAAACGACACATCAACAAAAAAAAAAAATAGAGAAAATTATACTTTTTATCCTAAAATTATAGTATAATTGTAGTTAGTCACTAAGTGTTGGACGTGTTCACTTTCTTCTTAAGTTATAATTGGCGTTGCATTTTCTGTTCCTTTACTTACAAAATATTAGGGAATAAATTTGCAAATTTAGTATAATTTAAGATGAAAGTAAGAATAAAAAGACGAAAAGTACAACTTCAATAATAAATTAAGACGAATTTTACAATTATGCTATAATTTAGGAACAAAAAATATAATTTTGTAGAAAAAAGTCAATTACATATGATCAATCTATTTTATTTTATTTTATATATTGCCCCCAAGATTTTACCTATATGATTTCTTATGCAATTATGAAGCCGTAACATAGTGTTTGTTTGGTGGAATAGAGGGAGAATAAAATAGCATTTTATCTACTATACTAACAAGAGCCAAAGAGAGTTAGGCCTAAAATGGGTAGAAAAAATGGCGGTCAAATTATTTAATCAAATAGATGATTCAGATGAATTATTTAATCAAATAGATGGTTAAGATAATTCAGATTAATATTATTAATAAAGATTACCTAATTTAACCTTACTTTTATGATTATCCTAATAAAGATTACCTAATTTAACCTTACTTTTATGATTATCCGTTAAAAGATTACCTAATTTAACCTTACTTTTATGATTATCCGTTAAATTTTCCGTTAAATATTATATTCTCCGTTAATATTCCGTTAACTTTTAACTTACCCATTAATTTGCCAAAGGCCTTGTGGTCAAGCGGCACCCGGTGTACACTCCCATGTGGAAGGGAGTGGGTTCGAGCCTCAGTGGAGGCATCTGTTGACTCTTTGTGTACTACATTGTAATCGAGACAGTAGAACTCAAAAAAAAAAAAAAAAAACTTACCTATTAATTTCTATAAGAAAGGTCTTAGGTTCGAACCTCATCTCAATCAAATTTGACATAATTAAATTTCTCACTCTATTTTACTCTTATTAAATTAAATAAATTAGTAGCTATATATGTATTTCTTTAATTTAGAATTATGTGTATATTGTCTTTATTTTCTCTCATGCAAAGATTCTTTACATTCAAATTTATCAATTGATATTCATTACATTGTCCATTATCTTATTTTTACAATATCTTGTAATTAAATATCAAAGTTATAATACAAAATAATATTATATATTTATTTACCAAGTATTTTATTAATACTATGAAATTTTTTTAAAAAATAATTTGAAACTAATTATATTAACTACTTGGGGATTGATTGACAAAAAGAGTACTCAAATAATAACCCAACAAATTGAAGTGGAATCACTCTATTTTACTCTTATTGAATTAAATAAATTAGTAGTTACACCAAAAAATTATACATATATATTTCTTTAATACCATGAAAAAAATAAAAAAGAATAGTTTGAAACTAATCATATTAATTACTTGGGGGATTTGTTGACAATGAAAGTACTCAAATAACCCATTACCCAGCAAATTGAAGCGATAAACTACCTTTTAATATCTTTGGAATACATAATATTTTAAAATTTCAAATTTTTATTAATTTATTTAATCTTTTTTCTTAAACTAGGGATTTCTTTATCCACAATAACTCATTCAACAATAATGGTTGAACCAAATGAACCCCAAGCAGAACACCTAAAGGAAAGTCCATAGCTCCTATATCATAATCTCATTGCATGACGTTGTCATCTATGCTACCAACAATATCCGAATTGCAAATAACACACTACCAACAAAAAGGAAGAGAACAAATAGTAAAGATGAAGACAATGACAATGTTACTTAAAAGAGAATTAAGAACCATTTAGAAAAATTTCAAATTAAAAGTAGTATTTATTTAGACTATCATTTTTAGACCAGATATTTAGACTATCGATTTTACAAGGTTGCAAACATTTATTTTAGTAATAATTATAATGCATTTTCTATATTATCTTGGATCTTGGATTCATATACTTTAAGTTAGATATTTAAATAAAAAATTCGACATTCAATTACCAATGTATAAACTTCTCCTATATAATCTTGCATTGATATACTTTCAAATATTTATTTAAATATAAACATTGGGCATTAACCCATTCGCGCAATGCGCGTATAAAACTAGTTATAGAAATAAATGTGATGGGGATTTCCTTCAAAAAAAACAAAATGTGATGGGGATATTTATGAATGGACTTAATATCGCTTATGCAAGGAAGACTAGTCGTTCATACAAGTGAAATGGAAAAGCAATTACGGAGTATTTTATTAGCTCCAAGGTGGTTAGGTGTCAGATTTCACATTGTATATATTTTTAAAATAATTTTTGATATATATATATATATATATATATATATATATATATAACGGATCATATGCGAAGGAGTCCCATGTAAAAAGAAATAAAGTTAAATCTTAGCTAATGATCAAATTCAGATCAATTGTCTAGAATGTAAGAAAATTATTTTTTAAAAAAAATTGGCAATTTGATAATTTTTGTGCATAAGTGCATTTTTTTGTCGATCAGTGCATTAGCTTTTTGCACATTGTTATGCATTGCAGTGCACATTGTTGTGTCTTCCTGTGCATATTTGTAAAAGGCTTGTTCAGTAGACCCGTTGCTAAGTGCATATTTTTTGTCTTTGGATGTATTATTTTTACATTCGAGTGCACATTGTTGTGGCTTGTAGTGCACATTGTTAACAGGCAAGTTTAACAGGTTCAACATACCGTTGCTAAGTCCCATGAAAGAGGAAAGGAAACATGTTCAAGAAACGGCTTTAATAATCTCATGAAGATTAATGAGCATTTTGCGTTTTCCAGTACACATTGTTGAGCCTTCTAGGATTTGAACAGAAAACAAAGACTATAGATTAGAAGCGTAATTTTCTTTTAGAATTATTGATCTGGGCATATCAACACATCAGATTTATCCGCATGTTTTACTTGAGGCTCTCTTCGCACCTAATCCTAGGCCTATATATATGGAGAAGAGGAAAATCGCAATCTGATAAATCTCATTTTCTATGTAATAATTTATAAATCACACAGAAAAGATAAATTACACTAATGACCTTATCATCATGTTTCCAAGTTAAATTAGTCAAATTTATTGCCTTCGTATGCATATTATATATATTACTTAAATCTGTCATATGTACTATTTATACCATGCACAATGACATTAATTTGAAGACATTTTTCTATATTAATTCGTAATATTGTCAAATAAAAAAAATAAAAAAGTAAAGACAGCGTTACAAAATGTTTTGTATTAAATTACAATTTTAAAAAAAATTACAAAAATTGTTATGAATTCACATAACAGCGGTTTACATAATTTTTATGTACATAACCCAATCAATGGGGAATACCAATAATTTGCATTTATAAATTTTATAATTCATTTGCACATGTCAGACGCATTAATCATTAAATGATCCATCAAAATAATTTATTTTTTTAAAAAAATAAAAAACAGATTTATATGAGGTATAAATAATCAGGTATAAATCTCGAAGACAGAAGAATATACTATGTTGTTCTGGAAGTGTAATTCTATATGAGATCACATGGGATGTTGCAGGCAGTTTTGCTGGCACATTCATATTAGAAGGAGAAAATTGTAATTTAAACGTATCATATGTATGTCAAGTATTAATCTCACCCCTAAATTATTAGTGATGTAAATGTTGTCTTTCAATTTTCAAAATATGATATATATTACTCCTCCCCTAATAGGAAGAAGGAGAAATATTGTTGTCGGTGAAAGGAGAACAAACGAATAAAGAAAAATGGAAGAAAAAAATGTGGTCTTCGAACAGGGAAAACGACGAGTAACCGCATTTACACCACTAATAATTCAAGAGATGGGCATATATTTCACGTTTTGAAATTTGAGGGGTAACATTTACACCACTAATAATTTATGGGTAGAATTGATAATTGGTATATTTGTGAGGGATAAATTACTATTTTCCCTATTAGAATATTCAACCTCCCAAAAAAAGGTAACATTATTTGATTTATTTTTAATTGTTGAATCTATCTTAACTAATTTAATATTAGCTGATTATTTTTTTTAATACTTTCATTGTTAATTTATTTTAAACAGTCAATTTATATAAAACATTGTGGTGTTTATGATAAATTATATTATTTATAAAGAAATTCAACAAAGACTGTTATAAGTAGCATTTTTAATTTAAAAAAAAAAGAATCTAATCATTGTAAAAGCGGACTTCGAAAAGGTCAATTCTATTTTAAAATCTAATTTAAAATACATTAAAATTAAAATAATCACAATGAATGAATGAAATCCCATACTATTTTTTTAAAAATTAAAAAATGCATTCTTTAAAAAAATTAACAATTACACGTTCATATTTTACTTGTCATGTTTATTATTCACTACTAGTCAAACCAATTCTTCTTTATTTATTTTCCTTTATGTTTTATTAATTATTTTTAAATTTAATTTTTTGTATTTTTTTTGTATTAAACAATACTTTTAATATAATTTCTAAATATATAAATTTTATATACTAATAACAAACTTAATACAAATCGAATCCAATCAAGTTTCGTTAACCAAACCAGATACATAAAATTGGATGGAGGAATAATATTTATACATATTTTTGAAAAATTACAAATAGAATTATTATTATTATTATTATTTGTTCATGACTTACATTTTCTTGTTTGGTTTATTTCGACATTTTTTGGAAGTTTTTGCAAAAAAATATCACAATTCAGAAATGACATAACAGCTCAGATAATAGCATGGACCACATTTCTTGGAAGTTTCAACTTCATCTGCATATGTCAATGTCACTCACATTATTAAATTTCTCGATAATGGAGTGTACGCGTAAGAGTTATCGCATCAACAAGACAAATAATTTGAAAACATTAATATCGAGTAGTTAATACTCAATTTAATCTTTAATTCTAATCGCGGACAAAGATGGACAAAGATAGACTCAGTTAAGTAAAATCATCAAAGTCCATAACCTAATTAAACACAAAAAGTCATATCTAAATCGAAAAATACACTATGACCCTATTTGGTAATATAGTTAGCTTATCAACCAATTTTATTTGACTACTATTAACTATTTTACTTGGTTAAACAATCAATATGAATTTTTTATTAATTAACTTTTTGTAAAAGCTTATTGCTCCAAAATGCTAAAATTCAAAAAGTTGCTCAAAACAATTTTTTCGATCAACTTTTTGAGAAAATCATTTTGCATGTAATCAGCTATCAACTAACAGCTAACAACTAATTTACAAACACTTTTCTACAACCAGCTAATGTTATCAATTAGCCAAACCCACTAACCTAATCAATTAACAGTTATTTACTAAACCCTCCATAATGGAAGACTAAATTAGATATTAAATCATACAATTTCCAAAAGAGGGGAAAAAAGCATGTCTTCCTCTTTTACTGTTAAAAAATGTGTAAAAAATTAAATGTGTCATTATGAGAATCTAAAAAATATAAAGCTCTCTGGAATATAAGTTAAATAAAATTGATCTGTCATAATGTAACATCAGTTCCATAGTATTCAATTTCTTCACTACCAGAACCTAAAAACATAATACAGAAGTAGGAAAATAAATGGGTGCTGCAAAGTGCAAACAAACTCACATGATAGCATTACTTTCCTTGCTGGCTTTTTATCAACAGTGCAGAAGAGGTTGGCAAGAACATGATGATTTGGATATCATGTTGGAATGCATCATCTAGGTTTAGTAACCCTCTGGATGTCAGAGAAGAGTGTGTTAAAAGTGGTAAAAGAGAAACCTATTATGCCAAGTAGAAAGTGTAGGGATGACGGGATGGCAATTTCACCTGAACCGGACAGGGAGCTTAATTCCCCTCCCCGATGAGGTTAGGGATAGGAGTTCCCCATCCTCGAAATTTCCTTGCAGGAACGAAGATGGGATGGGAACGAATTCTTTCCCCCCCCCGAAGGGAGCAGGGAATATGTCCCCGCCCCGCCCTCCTTGCCTTGTTGCCATTCATAATAAGAGGACAGCTAAAGAACAAGAAACCATACAACACACGAAAAGTACTTACAGTTGGTGCATTGATTGGCCGGCGCTGTCTGCTGGGCACACCATTTGATTCCTGTATCAACTCTGGACTGCTTAGCTTATAGAATGTCTGCAATGCTGTTGTAACAAATGGGCGCACCACATTTGCTTCCATTGCTGATAGATTTTTAAGCTGCAAATGTAGTTCATTCAGTGTGATAGTGAGAAAGGTTAATAAACAAAACTCTTTGCATATTTTTTTTGTTTGATGGCGAGGGAAACCCCACAACCCTTTTGGGAGTAGTTAAACCCCGACTTGTGACCCTAGTTGGCAAAAGATCACAAGGAAGTAAATCAATCTAGGTTACCAATAGCTAACCAGCTCAAACCAAGAGGGCAAGGATTCGAACTCGTGACCTTGAGGTTACAAGTGTGGATGGATCTCTTGCCATCTTAGCTGGAGTTACCTCTACTGTTTGCATCTTTGCATTGCAGAATATTGTCCCAACACGAAAAATAAACCCTTTTTCCTTTAACACCTTTGAATATCCATTGCAGTAAAAGCTAGCAACTAGCTCAAAACAAATCATATTGTGTGAGATATGATTTCAAAATAATAATAATAAAGTGAAGTGCTATCAGGAGCATTTCTAGCCAAAAGATCCATTCCTAGCCAATAATACGTTCTTATCATCTTCACTTCATCCAACGTTATTTTAGAAATGCAGCACATATATGTAACTTCTTGGAGTGTAAAAGAACAAAAGTAAACTAGGATTTATGAATTCCCTATCACTATACCACCAAGACTAAATTCATCAATCAAACAAGAGCTGCAGTCATGGTTGCACCATTATTGCATCCTTACAGAAAATGGATAACAATAATAACTCCGCATTTGAATCATAGTAAGGGCAAAATATGTTCCAAAGAAAAGTTTGCCACTCTTACATGTAAGTTCAAAGAATTTCATTTAACAAGATAACAAAGAAAGATCTTTGTGGAGTAAAAGTATACCCTCAATGCAGAAGTGCGCTCCTTGGATATAATCTCCAAGCCAGTCCCTATCTTGTGGAATCTTACATCCTTGATATCCTCAATTAGAGACCTCACCTATTGAAAACATCTACTTAAAATTCTAGGAAAATTGAATGTGTAAAATATCAAAGTTCATGTTGAGACTAAGGAGTGGACTAACCATATAGACATCTGGTATGTCCTCGCGGGCACTACATCACCATATATTGACATCAGTAACTGAGAAGATCAACTAAGAAGAATGAAAATGACTGCAATATGTTTCTTACTGATCAAAAAGAATCCTCGAGATTTCAACATAATGAAATGGTAATGACTGGAACCCTTCAGAATCCCTCTCTGCTTCCAAGACCTGAGTTAACTTCTCTAAGTGATAGCATAAAAATTAGTATCAAATAAGCAAAACCCTCAACTATAGAAAATAATCCATACAAATTTACAAACGAGAAAGGAATGAAACTATAGAAATGTTTATATAAAGTTCTAAACTATATACATAACAAAGAATTCTACATAACAAAGAATTCTCTGGATATCATCCAAAACAATCAATGGTTGATTTTAGATACTAATAAATCACACCTCAAATAACAATCATATAGTTCCATGAGAAGAAGCCTTAATTATTGAACTCTCTAGCTTCTAAATCATTATAACAATGACCAAAGTATATACATAACACAAAATTCAATGAACATCATCCAAAACAATCAATGGCTGATTTTAGATACTAACCCATCACACCTCAAATAACAATAATATAATTCCATGAGAAGAAACCTTAATTATTGAACTCTCTGGCTTCTAAATCATTACAATAATTACCAAATTTGAGTTTGATTGAGAGTAGCCTTTCACTCACCAACTGACATCCATTCAGGAGGTCTGATAGTGCATTTCCCTCTCTTCTTCAGGGCCACTGCCAGCCACAGCGGAACCTGTATGGCTATTTGGGGGCGAAAAGGGCCAAAATCTCCCTGTCAATTACACAAATTGAAATTACAGGTTTTGAGATATGGATATGAATAATTGAAGAATAAACAAACTAAAATGATGTGAAAATGGAAAGAGGAAATGAATACGCAGATCAAATTTAGGGGTTCCATTCTCATGTTGGGCACAATTTCAATCATTTCATCCTCCGCAAGAAACTCCAACTGCAGGATTTAACAAGAAATTAATGCAATGACTTTCGGAAATTAATCAAATTTCAAGATATTTTTTTTTTAAGAACAAAACAAAATTTGATTCACACATTTACAGAACCTCAGCAGCTGAAATGGCAGATGCCTGTGGATCCGATTGACTGGCCATTGTTTTTTTTTAATGTGATGATACAAAGTTTTAGTCTTTGAGTGCGTTTGAAGGGAACGGACTGCTGTGAGAATGGTGTGGGCGACTGGATGAGCCCTAGTTTTCTGTCTTCTTTTTTGGCGGGAAAACTCAGGTGGGTTAGCAAACGGTCAGTTTTTTTTGGCGGGAAAACTGGAAAATCGATTTATAACCGACCTGAAATCAAACAAAATAAACGATATAAAAACTGAACAGAAATACATTATTCCAAAATTAATACTTAAAAATTGTAATTATGGGAATACTAACCTTACTGTATCACTCTTATACACTTATACTTAGGGGTGGGCATTTCGGTTTTCAGTTCGGTTTTTTTCGGTTTCGGTTTCGGTTTTTCGGTTTTGAAAAAATTAAACCATTCGGTTTAACATTAGCGTTCAGTTCGGTTTTAGACCCCTAAATGTGAACATTTCCTAAGTTTTTGAACATACTACCAAATAATACATACTCACACAATCAAAATCCAAAATCTAAACATTCGATAATGAAATAGCAATTCAAAGTTTCAAATACAATCAACATATCCAAAGTTTAACACCACAATAACAATTCAAAGTTCAAATAACAATTTTTTTGTCCATTCTGCTAGGTAACTCTGTTCATTCTTCAGTTGCATTAGTCTTTGACTGTTTTGTCACACTTTTAACCACTTCTATTGTTTCCTATTAGTTAATTGTATTCTTTCACAAGACCCAAACTAGATGTGCATACCAAACATATTATCATCCAACAAATAGATGCTAACTCATAAATCTTTAAGAAACTAATGATGCTGCACAAGCTGAAAACCGAAAAATAAAGGTAGCTCAAAACTTCATTAACCCTGGACCATGAACATAATAAGCCAGTGAACATCAATTCCAAATTCCATATAACTAGATATAGTGCTACTGAGGGCTTGTTTATTGTTTCTTTGAGATTTTTATTTTCCACTTTAACTACAAACAATCATCATATATAACTGACCAGGAGAGTGGGTTAATGCAATCAAAACATCACATTATGACAGTAGAGCTGAGCAATTGGAAAATGTAGGATTGTGCAAGTGTGTCTCCGAGCACTATTATATCTTCTAGATCTCATGTTTCACTCACAGAGGAATACTGTTTTCTATAAGTAGGAATACTCAAAGTTTTACCATTGAACAAACAATCACCTGGGATTTCGGCTAACTTGACCAAAAACAGCTGTTTTTAGCCTTTCAGAATACAATCTCAAATTTCTTTAGAAAAATTTAGGTCTTTACTTGAATTATCACCGGCATAAATCAAGTTAGAGAACATCAAGTAGTTACTGATTTGCACGTAACTGAAAATTAATTTTAAATCAACCTATCATGAGAATATAGTTAAAAGTCTGATTATACAAGTCATCCTAATATTAAAAAATAAATTGATAAATTATATAAATATTGAAGCTTTATCATTACATAATTCATTTCCAGAAATCATTATTAATTTTTCCAGCATAAAAATGATAATCAGACCTTAAAATGTGCATTATGTCGTTTCCCTTCTTTCCTTTCCTGCATTATGTCGTTGAACTTTCACTGGAATTATTCCAGTGAACTGGAATTTGAGTTCCAGTACTGGAATTCAATTCCAGTTTACTGGACAATTTTTATTTCGCAAATTAACAATAAAAACTAATGGAAACTCAAATAGCTAGATATTATATCCTTAAATTCAAGAACCCTAAATCAAAATGGAAAAATTAAAAAATTTTCAAAATCCTAGAACAAGAAGTCAAGAACAATTAAAAACTCCAAATGAAAAACTAAAACATCAAAATCTGATCCTTAAGGCCTAAAATCAAGAACCTAATGCGTAAGTCAAGGCGGTCAAGCTATAGGATATTAACTAGAAAAAGACTAAGGGAAGTTTACCTCGGCCATCAATGAGTTTAGACTTTAGAAGCTGACCAGCCGGTCGGAGAAGAGAGGTCAGAGTCGGAGATTTGCCTGCGACGTGCGTGAGGTCGGAGTCGGAGAGCTGCGTGCGTGAAGCCGAGAACTGCGTGGGAGTTGTGAGTTGGGACACTGCTCTGCGACCTTGGATTGACTGCAGACTGCCTTAGCCGGTTAGCCCTTAGGGTTTGCTAATATTTGCTATAATTAATTTTATAGATATATATATATATATATATATTTTTTTTTTCTTTTTAAAAAATCGGTTTTCGGTTCGACGGACCAATCGATACCTGCACATTTGGGACCGAACGGTTTTTCGGTCCATAACCGAACCGAACCGACTTGCCCAGGCCTACTTATTATACTACTATACTAGTAAAAATTCCATAGCAATTCAACATTATTTAGTTATTTATGCCCCCATTCCAGCAATAAAAATTCAACATTATTGGCATACTGCATACACAGGTTTAAAATAGCAGATTCGCAGGGATGAAATTCATTTGAAATTTAATATGTAAAAATTTTACCTAGAGTGTCTATTGCAACTTGATTGGTGTCTGCTGACGATGGCAACGGGGCGGGACGGGGGCAGGGAATGGGGTCCTGTCCCCGAAATTTCTCCCCATTCCCTATTCCCCATTCCCCGTCCCACGGGGATTTTTTTATGAATTATGGCAATTAAAAAAAGAGACTAATGTTATGAAAATTTTATATTTTTAAGGCTTGAATCCTTAAACAAAGTCCAAATTCAAAATATATAGATTAATAAAATTAAAATATCCAAACTCTAAAATTGCTACAAATATCCAAAGTTTCAACTTTCAAACATAAATACATAATCTTAAAATATTCAAACACTTTAAATTGTTTCAAACTCCTCCAAAATCCAAATATAAGCACATAACAAATACCATAAAATACTTCATAAAATGGATTAGCAGCAAATACCATCTTGGTTAACAAATACCATAAAAATTAGACACACAAAGTTACCCAGAAAAAGAATGCTTTCAGATACACTTCTATAAATTGCAAACTTAACATAAATTGCAAACTTAAATTGCCGTGAGAAAATGAATTAGCAACAAATGAGCAAATGAACAAATGTGGCAGCAAATTAGAAAATGAATTAGCAACAAATGAGCAAATGAACAAAATGAAATTGCAAACTGACCTAGGCAGAGTGGCAGACGAATGGCGACCAGAGACAGAGCTGCAGCGACCAGACTGCCGGAGGGAGGTTGGACGGCGAGGCGAGGGAGTCGGACGGAAAATGAATTAGCAACAAATGAGCAAAATGACCTAGGCAGAGTGGCGGCGAGGAGACCGAGCTGCAGCGACCAGACTGCCGGAGGGAGGTCGGACGGCGAGGCGAGGGAGTCGGACGGAAAATGAGCAAAATGACCTAGGCAGAGTGGCGGCGAGGAGACCGTCTGGGTCGCGGTTACGTGAGAGGAATCAGAGTAAGAGCTGGTTAAGTTTTAAGTTATAATTTATATATATCTTCACTTGTGAGAATTGAACTCAAGTTCTTCTGGAATTCTTTTCCACAAAGAGTGCTCATTTGCCACTTGAGCTACCCCATTGGGTTATCTCTATCTCTATCTCTATATATATTAAAGCAAAAATGAAGTTGGCCAAAATTTTTCCCCCAAAATGAATTTGGCAAAGGAATATCTTGGAAATTGTGTATATATCTTATCCTATCATAACAATTTCTATTTTAAGGAATATCTTGAAAGTTGTGTATATATCCGATCATATCCTTTCCCTCAAAAAAAAAAATCCTATCATATCCTAATAATTTATATTTTGGTTCATTTCATTTTTTTTCCACTTGAATTTATTTTTCACTTTATCTTTTTGTACAAATAAAAATAATTTATAAAAAATATATCATTAAAAAGAATTAATTAATATCTTTTAAATGACATCCATATTGATATATTTTTTATTTTTTATTTTTAAATAAATCTATAAGTAAATAAAGTCATTACTTTTGTGTAATATTTATATATACATAAAGCTTTGTTTTATTAATCTCTCATCTCTTATCTCTATATGCATGCATTTATACATATGCATATAAAGGTATTTATCTCTATATATAAAATAACAACAAGAACAGCTTTAAATGCAGTTTTGGCCAACTTCCCGCCCAGTGTGAAACGGTGCCGTTTGGGGCTTCAACTTAGTATCATAAGCACCGTTTAATGCATATAGGCTAAAGAGTTACTTTTTTGTATTACCTATGCATGTATTTAATGCCTTTGAAACTTCTGATTAATAAAAAGCACAATATTCGAATAAATATGGGAAAACGAATCGTTTGCAATTTTTTAATTACAAATTTGAAGTGATTGACATCTAATTAAAGTGATTGACATCTAATTAAATAACGTAATCTGATGCTTCATTGTTCCAAAGCTTGCCTTTTCGTTTTTCTATAAGGCTCCTGATGCAATTCAACCTCTATATAAAGAGGTCAAATGATTTCTAGAGTCTCTGAATCGACAATGAATAACACTCCGCACCAAAAATGTCTTCTCAATAAGCCAAGGATATCATTCAACTACACACCAAAAGAGCAATAAGGGTTAGATTAGTTAGAACATATGAAGAAACAAAAGTTAGGGCAGGCGAAAAAATGAAAAGTAAAGAATGTTTATTTCACGATGAGGTAAATTCAGTTTACCATTTCTGTATTGTTGTTTTATGATATAATCTGTTTTTTTTTTTTTTTTTTTTTTTTTTTTTTTTTGTGTGTGTGTGTGTGTGTGTGTCTTCTATGTATATGGGTGTGGCATTGAATGAATCCGAAAAATTTAGCATTAAAAATTCATACCTGCAAAGTGTATGTAAAAATGTAAGGTTGAATTTTATAAATGATTTGGACAGGGAGGGGAGGATGCTACATTGAACAAAGAAACCTGGTTGCAATTTGCTGCAAGAAAAAACACATTTCTGCAAATAGAGGTAAATCCAAATGCATACCTAATTTCAATCCTTTCAATTATGGTTACTAAACTCTAATTATTTCAGTGTATGCTGAAAAACTGCAAAGCATATAATATATTGTTAGTTGTAATTTTTTATAGAAGTCTTTCAATAGTATAAACACATTATAAACACATTATGTTTTAAAAGTACAAAAGTAATGGCCTATGTTGTCTACTATAAAGGTAATGGCCTATATCTTACATATGCAGGGCAAATGAGTTTGCACATGGGTGTTTTTTGTTCATATTCTGTTTGAACTATTTTTCAGGTACTGGACAACATTGAGCAAGGATTGATTCTACAGCAGGACATGGTCTAATGACATTGAATTACAACTTTGAAAAATTTGTATGTTTGTTCCAAAATTTTAATATCAGTGTCAGTACCCATGAGAAACAAGCCAATTCTAATTTTAATTCTACATTACATGAATTAAACATTTGAAGAGTACCTGGAATACTTCGTAGAGTAACGAATATTGTTGTTATTACTTACATTTTTAAAACATACCTCTTAAGGTGAAATGAATTAAATTTATCATTTAACTTCAAGCTTACCAGTATTAGAACCTTAGTTGTCAAAAGTCACATAACTTTAACAGTTTGAATTTCTCAAAGTCACTGAAACCATTAACAGTTATGAACATGCACACTGAATTGAAAGCAAGAATCTTAAACTCAAATAAATTAATCAAAGTCACTGAGACCACTATCAGTTATGAACCTGCACACTGAATTGAAATCAAGAATCTATACATCTAATTCAGTAAAGACAATGAAACACAAGTTTAAGCTTATTAAACTTAACTATCTTATAATAGATAATTTACAATAATCAAAGGCTAACTTAACTGCGATGTAGAATACATAAATCATAGTACTGAGTTTGCAGATTAAAAAATACACATTCACTTAACTGTAATTCAAGAACAACTTTAACCTCTCATTCAAGGTATCAAATAAAATTTAGCTATATGTTCAAATAAAATTTCAAGTTTCGCATTCAAGGTAAAATCGTCAAATTAATTCATTACTATTTACTATGAACTGAAAACGCTAAATCCTTTTAGCAATGTATAAAAAACATAAAATTTTACCTCTAAATTGGAAATAATGTCAAAGAAACTCTCACACTGATTCATGTATGATAACAAAATGAGTTTTCACCATATCTCAACCAGTTCTTCGGAGTACATTAGCTGCAAAATCGCTGTCTGCAAAAACACTGTTAGAAAAAAATAATGATAGGCAGTAACATAGAAAACCGAGATCTAACATTAGCATCGATCGTCAATTGAAACCTTAGAAACAGTAAAAAAAAAAAAAAAAAATGCCTGCGATTTCCATTTCGAAAAACCAGGTACAGATCTCAGTTGAATATCCCTTGACTGAGAACATCGATCTGGGAATCGTAGTGATCTTGGTAACACGGATAGACCGAGAACACCGATCTTGAAATCACAGTCATCTTTGTGAACCAAATCACCGAAATGAAAATCGCAGAGTCCTTATTAACACCGATAACACCGTCGCGTAGGTAAGATGAACAAAGAACAAAGCGATTTAAGAACAAAGATCGCAGAAAATCACTAAAGAAATCGATTATACACTAATAGCATCTACATGGTAGGTTTGAGAGATGACGGAGAGAACAACGAGACTGAGCTAGGTTTGAGAGATGACGGAGAACCAGTACATAGCGAGTGAGTGTAGACTGTAGAGAGACTCAGAGAAGTGGCAGTCAAAGAAAGATCTAGATTCACTGTGGATGAACATGCTTTCCAGATTAACTAATTATTCTCAAAAAAAAAAAAAAACTAATTATATACTATATATATATATATATTATAATGGTAATGTATACTACAAAAGGATATACGTATAGTAGTATATACTTAGATTAGTATATATTATGTTAAAAATAATTAATTTTTTAAATATAAATGTAAATTTATATAATTATTCATAGAGTGATTAATTATACATTGTACATTACTGTGATCATTATATTAAATCCATTATGTTTTTACTATACTGATTGTAATTCATGTATTATAGGGAATGTTGTCTAGAATCAAGATATATATTTGTTAATTTCAACAAATAATGTTGGTTATTGGTTTTTTTTTTTTTTTCAAAAAATGAGGAAATGATATGTAAGGAAAAGTTGAAGAAATAATAAATTTGTTTAATCAAATTTTAGAAACTTTTATTGCATTACAATACCTTCAAATAACTTCGATTACCTAATAGCATTAGTTATATTCGCGCATCGCGCGGGTACAATACTAGTATTAATATATATGATTTGTTTTTTTAGAGATAGATGGATGGCATATTATCTGAGAGAAGACAAATTCCGCACAAGGAGTTTGCGGCGTTGCAATGAAATTTTGAAATTCAAACTTTTTGGAGTGTTTAGAAATTTTCTATTTACACCGTTTATTTAAACCGTTTAGCGCATTGACAAATTGTAATTGTAGATCAAATTTTAAAGAAAATTATATTTATTGTTATTCTTTCTTCTCTCTTTTTCAATGTATCTCATGTGTTTTAAATTGTATGTAATAAGATTCATATATAGTAGTATATCTCATAAAAGTGAAGAGTGCTCTAGCAAATGTAGGGTCTCTAATAGCAATATTAGATTTGACAGTGATCTTATTGTAGAAGATTTGTTGGTATATCAAAATCTTTGCTTACAATTGTTGAACCTTCTGTCAAGAAGTCAATATTGCATTAAATTCAGGTTATATTATTTATATTTAAATTCATTTAAATATATGTGTGTTATTTGAATTAAAAATATGTGTGTGAGTGTGAAGTGATATTTTATATTTTTTTAGGTGCGTGAGAGAAGAAAACTACTTTATTGATTAGTGCTAATCATATTGAGCAGAACTTCCAAGATACATCATCAGTTTATTGTGCTTCCATTATAGGAGACGAAAATATTATGACATCTATTCTGTTTACAATTATAGGTTATTTTGTTTACAATTTATTTATGGGTTTGTAAAGTGGTATGATCCCTCAATGTGCCCTAGGTCAAAGAGGATTAAACTTGGGCTATTGGCGAGAATTAAAAAGAATAAAGAAGAAATAGCAAAGTTAAAATCTAAGTTGAGAAGTGTACCAAGAGGGGGAAGATAGTGAAATGAAAGATATGCATAGGAGTAGAAAATGTATTTCCATTATGTTGTTTATTATAGTTACTATTATTGTAGTGTTAATTTGTTTTTTACAAGAATTTTAGGGAACAGTGAGATTTAGGTGTAGGCAATAATGTGTATATGCTCCCATAAAAATAATATAGTGTTATGAAATATTAATTATAACTGTGATATTAATAAGAAATTGAGAATCTTAAACTAAAGATGAAGAACACTGAAATGGAGAAGGAGGAAGAAGCATTTGTATTGATGTTTCTGGGATGGATGATTTACAGGGGAGTGATGGGGTATTTATATTACCCGGAAATGAATAAATAAATATATTGTATACTGTAGATGACCTCATGGCTGACATAGCATTGCTGGATTTGTTAAAGCCTGAAAAGGCTTAGCTGCCCCTATGGTCACGGGATCAAATCCTGTAGCTCCTAGCTTTTGTCTGCATCTTGAATTAGCTCTTCAACCATTATATACAACTAAATGTTCTCCAAGCATTCTTCAATAGTAGTAGCAGCAAAATAGATTGAGTCTTGAGCTTTAAACAATAGGTCCAAGGTTCAAATCATAGCTTCGACATCCACCATTTTCTTTTTATTTCATAACACTCCCCCTTGGATGTCCAAAGGATGAACACTATATTGCCTCGTTAAAAACCTTACCAAAGAAAAACCCGGTGGGAATAAAAACTTTGAATAAGGGAAAAATAGTACAATATATGCTCCCCCTGATAAAGACATTATTGAAGATCAAGTTCGTGTGCTCCTCCTTGTTTCTGAAGACTTTTTAGATGATGCCATACTAGTTAATAATGTTCTCCATTGGCCATCATCTTATTATACTCATGCCTCATTAAAAACTTCGCTAGAAAAACCCTGTGGGAAAAACCTAGCCGAGGGAAAAAGAGTACATGGTATGTTTAATTATGTATTACACTGGTTGCCTCATTAAAAACCTTACGCTAAGAAAACCCAGTGGAAAAAAAAAAAAACTTAGCTAAGGGAAAAAGAGTACATGGTATGTTTAATTATGTATTACACTGGTTGCCTCATTAAAAACCTTACGCTAAGAAAACCCAGTGGAAAAAAAAAAAAACTTAGCTAAGGGAAAAAGAGTACAACCATATCCCCAACATAAACTTCAGAGCATAATATTCGTGATTCATTATGCTCCCCCTGAAGATAACATTCTTCAAATCCCTTATTTTAAACTTCAAAATATAGAGGGATTTTGTGAACAATCATGTTCAACTATCAATGGAGAAAATATATTTCATAATAATTGCGTGACTCTTTTTAGAGCTCACGTGGGTATAATACTGACATTATCATGTCTAGTCAATTTTCATAATATACCCATAACATTATTCTTATTGTCCACTTATAGAACGATGGTGTAAATTATAGTACAACCAGTTTTTGGGACTTGGCATCATGGGATCTAATAATAATAGCCAATACCCAAGTAGCCCATTATATATTGGTTTGTCTAAGTAGCCAACCAGAATCATTTATGGGTTAACTGGTGTATAAATTTCTTTTCAAGGAAATACTCGATCTTTCAAGTCGAGATAATATTAAGCTTTCACATACAAGCTTTTCATTTCAAATCTCGTCTTTAGACATGAGCTAACATCATTAAGCTCTTTATATATTTCATTGATGTTTATACCATCAATATTGACTGAGATAATAAGTTCATTAGTGACTCTTTATTAAACACAAAATGGCACATATTATCCCTTCTTCACGAGGATAATAACTTCATTCGCCACTCTTTAAAGAGTACATAATGTCACATAATATATTTATATTCCTTCTTCAGAAGGGAATAATACTCAGTCTGTTTCACGTCATATATATAGACCTTAAAATCCATTATGGATTTCCAAATATACTGTCCAATGACCCATATTTATGCGGTCATGACATTCATCATATATTATCCAATGACCCATCTTATGCGGTCATGATATTCATTAACTGCATATTATTCACTGCCAATGATATAATCAGCGAAACTTATTGCCATCCATTTATAACGAGAATATGGAAGAGTATATCAATTATGGGTATCTGTGTAAACCCATGAGCTCCAAGCCTTGCCTTTTATCACATCATTATTCTCTTTTGTACCAACACCTATTCAACGGTGTGTACACATAATATAGAGAATAGCGAGCTGAGCTATTTGCCTTCCTTAATTGCTCATTTTATTTATCAATTAATCAAGGCATTTCTTATGCCTAATTCTGGCCAGATTGAGCAATTATAAAGGCAATTGAGTTGTCGACAACATTTTCATAATTTTCTCCCATATCCATAATAATTATGGCAATTTCAAAATCAACCAGATGATAAACATTTCCCATCAATATTCAAATCTAGTCGTGTCGCATCCCAGTATTAATTATTTGGTGCACCACTGGGTATTTCGTCCTTTGACGAATGTCTCTTTTAGACATCATTGATAGAAATATCAATAGATATATATTTGGCAGGAATAAATAATCTACTGAACATTGAGTTCAGTCAATCTAGTATGTGGATTTTTGAAGATCTTTTCATTTTATGAAATTTTCTCGGCATTCAAATTTTCAAAAATAATTTAGGCACAAATCTCCCCCTAATGCCGTGAAAATGATCTTCATGCAGTCAGCGTATCAAATGATCTTTTATCATGGGCTCTAGGTTTTTATACAATACATGGATATTTATAATCAACATGTATACCTAGCTTTATTTAATAGCCCGTAGAGATACGCAATGATGTGATAATAAAATAGACTGCATATTAATAAAACACAGATTTGGGAAATGTACAATTTTTACCACGTACTAGATGTAAAGGAGAGTATTCATTTTATGCAGTATGTCAGATTTTGATTAAAACAGTAGTATATCAATCTTTATCTCCCCAATATATAATTTCTATTTAAGCATGCTTTATATGGGAGACTACTGTTTGACATATATACTATGTCCAATAATATTACTTCAAATCTGACATTTCAATATTTAGCGCAAAGTGACCCAATTGCTCATGTTATAATAATTTGGGTCTTTAAATCGCAACATCTTATATACTCAAGCGTATATGCAATCATATAATATATATATATATATATATATATATATATATATATATATATATATATAATAGATAAAGCAAATACATAATTTAAAAGCAATAATTTAGCAAACCAAAGTGAAATAAGAAGTAAGGCATATATGATTTCATAAAGTGCCAAAATAGAATTAATCAAAATTAAAGCAATTAAAGTGAAAGTCACTTCACTTTTATAATAGGATGCCAGGCTAATCTATTTTCTCAATTTATGAGAAATCATTTTCATAATTATCATCACATATTCAGGATGATATAATTAGCCTTGCCAAATCTTAAAATCATTTAAATCAGTAAACTTTTAGTTTACAATAAGATTGGCTTCAATGGCATTCATTATAGTGCAATATAAACATGAGGAAAGACAGGGAATTTTCCAATACACATTTCTTCCCTGATATTGCCTTTATAATTCAGGGGAATTATCAATTCCTTTATTTTATAGTCTCAACATGACATTCGTCATTACAAACATTCAAATTCAATAAATTTCTATGAGACTTTGGAGGGAACAACGCAATACAATAATTTTTAATAAATTTGTTCCTCCAGGCAATAATATATTGGCTCATTCAGAGCTTTCAATCATTTCGTACTACTAAACATTGTAGTAACAAATTCCTCATTCTTTTCAATGTCAGAAACACTTTGCACTTTTAATCATTGTATGTGTGGTTGCACTACAACACATACGTTTTTCTCATTTNATTGTCACATAATATTCATAGCATTCACCATACAATATGGTAATTTTAAAATACTTATCATAGTATTCCACATTTCAAATGCTCTCAAAATTAAATCATCAATTGGATGTAAATACATAGATCATATATACTTTTATCATGCCATAGTGATAATTTTAGGAAATATAATCATGTCAAATATTTGACTAGTGCACATAATAATCATTTGCACATAACTATTATCATATGAATATAAATGGCATGAATAATATTTTATCATATTAAAATATGAAGGGGCAAACCTTATGAGTATGGTCAAGATTTCCCATATAAACCCAAAGATCGGCGTGTTCAATCCTACACTGAATTCCTTCTTCTTTTTCCCTAAAAACACGGTAAAAAACTCTCCTCTTTTGTATTTGTCTTTACCCGAAACAAGACCATAGCATTGCACATGAAGACATACACATAGGACAAATTCTCACAAGGCTCAAGAATTCCCCATTTATTATTATTATTCTTCTTTTACTATTTGTCTTTCCAATTATTCCTCCACATTTAATAATAATAATAATAACAATACTTGGCTTCAATTCACGTGGCCACCATCAACCCATTATAATTTTAAAAACCCATTTGGCCATTTGCTATGAAACTTTATCAGATTTTAAGACTACATGTTTTCTTGAGCATTGTAATTTATTGTCCTCATGCTTGATATGTCCTCGGCTGCAATTCTTTTAACCTTAATATATACGGAGTAATATGTAATAGTAGAGAGAGGAGGAAACCAGCAAACCATATTCCAGTACATCCATACACCGTGCAGAGACAGAGATTCCAGCACGGCAACAGAAGAACACTGGATTCCCTCTGGCCGGCGGTGGCGTGCGTCGGGGTGATACTGGCCGGCTTTGGAGTTGGCGTTGGCCTGGTTAGTTCGCAGGCAGCTCGCCGGAGTTTGGTCATCTGCGCTAGAGTGAGAACATAAAAATATTTTAGTTCGAAAATATTGAGGAAAATAAATCTCCCTGGTACGATGTCGGATCCTCAACTGGCGAAGTTGGAGCAGCTAGGTGGTGGTATTGTCGATCCGCCGATCGACGAACCACGACCTACCGCCTGTCACTGCGGTAGGCAGCCGACGGTGGTGACATCTCTGGTCTCATCTCGCAAGTTTGACGGAGGTGGTGCAGCTGGTGGAGTTAAGGTACGTAGCGTAGGGGATGGACTGGGCCACGGTTTACTGAGCTGTATAGACTTTGCCGTCCCGGCAAAACAAAGCGTGTGCCTGGTTTGTCGCGCATAGAGCCATGGATCCGATTGGTGAGCTATGGCGCTGAGGTCTTCGTCCAAACGGACGGTAATCACGGTATAGACATAGCAAAGTGCGTGAGAGAATATGGTGGCTTAGGAGGTGCATAGAAGAGATGGCTAAAGAGCAACTCGTGCTGATAACATGTTATGAAATATTAATTATAACTGTGATATTAATAAGAAATTGAGAATCTTAAACTAAAGATGAAGAACACTGAAATGGAGAAGGAGGAAGAAGCATTTGTATTGATGTTTCTGGGATGGATGATTTACAGGGGAGTGATGGGGTATTTATATTACCCGGAAATGAATAAATAAATATATTGTATACTGTAGATGACCTCATGGCTGACATAGCATTGCTGGATTTGTTAAAGCCTGAAAAGGCTTAGCTGCCCCTATGGTCACAGGATCAAATCCTGTAGCTCCTAGCTTTTGTCTGCATCTTGAATTAGCTCTTCAACCATTATATACAACTAAATGTTCTCCAAGCATTCTTCAATAGTAGTAGCAGCAAAATGGATTGAGTCTTGAGCTTTAAACAATAGGTCCAAGGTTCAAATCATAGCTTGGACATCCACCATTTTCTTTTTATTTCATAACATATAGTTTATTATTTTTAATAATTACCTACCTTAAATATCAATTCTTATTTTAATTACAAATATTTATATTCATAATTTTTATGGGAGCAAATCAACATTAATAAGAATTATTTCCCGAGTATACTTCCATATACGTTTCGTGCACCTGCTCGATATCAGGTCAGAGTTTTTTTTTTTTTTTTTTTTCTTCCTGGCTGCAGATTTGCTGTGTTTATGGATTCTGTCTGTTACCATTTTGAATCTCGTATAAACTGGTGTCCTTTAGAAAATATTTTATTCCCGAAGGGTCAGGGCATGTACATGAGCCTAATAACCCTTCAAGGCTTCAACATATGGGAGGTCAGTCTAGATACCCAATGAATAGCTATAGCTTTCCTTCTCCCGACCCTTTTCTCTCTTGCAGAATGAATCAAGAGATTCTTGCCATTTATCAAATTTCTCATCTCTAATCAATAAATTCATACATTTTCTTATTATTCTGTACATAAATGATTGATGCGTATATATATTGGATCAATTTGCTTCTACAAACATAATTTTTTTTGAATACTATTGACTCTGTTACAAACATAATTATTAAATAACAAAAATTTATAAATGAATGCATATCATATTTCATTTCTATATATTCAAAAAAATCATATTTCATTTCTATATATGAAATTTAATAACATTAATAGTTTTTAACAACATAGCATAATTTTAATGTTTTAAATATTTGATTCGTGCATCGCATAGGTGACATAATAGTAAATGAACAACAAAAACATTTATGAATTAACATCATTCTTCCTTATATTGTAAAATATATATAATAACTTTAATTCTTTGTAACAATACAACATTAAATATATATTTCCAAATTTCAGTCCGTGCATCGCACGGGTAGAATACTAGTATATATATAAATATAAATTTATAACATGGATTCGGGGACGGGCAGGTAATGCTCTTCCCGTTCCCAGCGGGAATGAGAAATTCCCTCATCCCCGTCCTTGAGGTGAGGACCGGTTTTTCCCATCGAGATGGGGATTGGTTTTCCCCGTCGAGATATATATCAGTTATCAGTCACAGATTGAAATCGAGAGTAAATAACCGCTAAATAATAAAAATATCAAATAATTGAAAATCTTTTAAAATTAATAATAGAAACTGACTAAAAATTGTTTTTTTTTTCAAGTGATTAACCGCTAATTTGCTCAGTATTAGGCGATTAATCTTTTAAACTGACTGAAATCGATTATTAGTTATTGAGCGATTAACCGCTAATTTGATAACCCTTAGTTAGGGTTGGATTGAAACTCAAAATTTTGATTTTTGCAAGTTATTTGTTTTTTTTCTTTGAGTATTTGATTGTCCGAAGTCCGAACATAAAGAAAATACTCATTTTAGTCCAATAAAGAATAATAATTATGTTGACAAAAACTGCCTTATAAGCTTTTGGGATTATTCTATCATATTCGGCTCTTTCTCTCTTGATGGTATCAATGCGCTGATTTGCCATTTGTCCATTTACTATTTGGAATGGATCAAACTTATCCAGTTGAAATAGAGGTAGATAAGAGTTTGACAAATTATACCATGGACCAAAATCTACATTGCATTGTGCATTCTATTCGAAAATAACTTTCAGATTATGTGTATGTAATTAACATATGTTGACATGCAGTTAACATTTAAAAGTAATTTACTAATATTATGCAGAATGTCGCTTGAGATCCTGAAAGGTGAAAAGTAACTTCTCGAATTTGAATTTATCGTGACATTCACTACTTTTTAGTATCATCATATTTCTCAGATAACCACTACAATTCTGATTTTGACAATTCGTCAACCCTTTGACTATTTGGCCAACTCAACTATTCGGGTCTTCTAGTGTTCAACTTTTCAAGGTCTTCTAAAAGAGGTAAGTGGAAATGTGGGCTAGTCAAGGATGCTCGAGGCAAAATTGATAGCCTAATAAACAATGAACGAACTATATGCATTGATCTGAACTCTTAAGCTAGGGGTAATGGGTTAAAGTGGTAGGTCATGACCGAAGGATGAATCACCAAAGACTGGACTGGACGGTCAAGCACAACAGAAACAACCAATAGTCTATAAGTAGCAAGGGCGGCTAATGGGGTGGCAAAATCGTAACCATGTTGCCCCGTAGGTGTAGCTACGAAAGGATCTAAGGTGGTTGAATTTTTAGCTACCTGGGCGAAAAGGTTAGAGGGTGGCAGTTAGGGTAGATGGTAATGGGGCAAGGAAGTTGTCGTCGTCTAAGGCAATCCAAGGGGTAGCAAAGCCGTGTGGTGGCTTTCAATGGTGGTTGTTGTAAAACATAGTGGTGAGGAGCGGTGGCGCTAGTGGCGGCCAGTTGACAGCTGTTGGCCAATTTGATAGGCAGGGATGGTGTTTAGGGAATTGGGATGTCATTGCTACTTGAGAAAAAGAGGTGTCTTTTGGTCACTTAGGATTTGTGATGGTGAGCTTGTGAATTATGATAGACTATTTAGGGGTTTAAGGATTAAACAATGGAACATTTGAGTGTGATAAGGGGTCATTATAGTATAATTTAGAGGCAATTAGGAATCACAAAGACTAGAAGAAAGACCAAAGAGTTAGTAACAAACATGAAATGAAAATGAGTGGTTTTCAATCATTCTTGGACAACTTTTGAAATTCAAATTATGAGCCTAAAGTCGTGGGTTTGATGACTTTGATCCCAACTACTTTTTTCAATTGTCATAGATGACTAGAAGAAGTGGAGGAATCGTGATAGGATCCGCGTAAAGGCTCAAGTTGGTTGAGGGTGGATTGGAAGTTGGGTCAAGGGATTGGGCAAATTAGGCAAGTCAGGAAATTTTGTGTGAGCTTTTTGAAAATGGAGAAAAATAAAAATCTGAAAAGGCACGATAGACTCATTGTGGGATTTTTGCTCAAGTTTTTTTCGCCTGATGTAGGAAAGAGAAGAAGGATAAAGAAGGGAAAAAAATTGCACTTTTTTGTGACTAAGTTATAGGGTAATTGTATAATTCGTCCCTAAGTATTGGTTATGCTCACTTTTAGTCCCTAAATTATCATTGGCTTACAAAAAGTGTAACACCAATGATAACTTAGTGATAGAGTTGTCAATGCGGGCCTCAAAGGGGCAACCCCACCCCGCCCCTTAGGCCCGTGAGGATAGATAGGGGCCGCCTTTTTTTTTTTTTTTTGGTAACTATATTAATTATTAATTATTATCCCCACCAAACTAATAAATCTAAAAACAACTACTCAAATATATTACCCCTTATAACATACATACATAGTTACAAAAAAGTCTACAAATCATTAAAAATTACTCAAATTAGTCCATCACAATGGAAGAAAATATGTCATTGAATCATTCATATAATTATATATACACCGGAAGAAAATATGTCATTCATATAATCTAATAATCATATATACACTGGAAGAAAATATCACTGGTGATTAATTAAATTAAATTACCTGGTGGTGGGTCGATGGGCGGTGGGTGGTGGTTCAGTGAATCAGTGGTTCAATGCCTCACTACTGGAGTGCCGCTGCGAGTGGGCTGCGTCACTGCTCCGCCTGCCTGCTCGGAGTGCTTGGCTGCTCGTTGTCGCTGGGGAGAAGAGACAAAGAGACGGAAGACGGAAGAGTGAATGAGTGATTAGGATTTAGGGGTTTAGCTATTTAGGGCTTTTCTCTAAAAAAAAAAAAAAAAACATTTAGGGAGGTGTGTGTAATCAGTTAACTGTTCAGTTAATCAAATCATTTTAAGCAAAATTTTTAAAGGTTTAACTGTTAATTGATTCGAACTTTGTATTACCGAATTAATTGAATTGAATTTTTTTTCGATTAATCAGTCAGTTAATCTTTTAACCCAAACTTTTTAAGCTAAACTTTTAAATCTTTAAAATAATACCTATAGTAATAAATTCAATTAAAATAATACCTATAATAATAAATCTATAACAAAAATATACAAACACAATACCACAATAACCCTACAAACATAAAAGCATAGATTATAAAGTCCAAAAATCCACATATATATATATATATATATATATATATATATATATATATATATATATATATATATATATATAATTATTTATATATATTTTTAAAATTTCGATTACCCGTTCATTTAAGTCAATTAAGCGATAGTTTCAAACAGAATTAACCGTTAACCAAAAGTTTGTAAATCCTTTGACTATTAACCGAACTGAAGTTTTTCGGTTAAAGAACGATTAATCGAAATTCTTCGGTTCAATCGATTAATTGAACTTTACACACCCTTATTTGTGAATGTAGCTGACTATTGACATAGCGGGATAGACTAACCTAACAGGTTAAGACTGTTTTGTTGGGTCTTCATCCAAGATAGAATATGATCTCTCTTCCCTCTTCCCTCCCTACACTCCATATAAAAAACCCTTTGTTGGGATGCTGCTATCATTTACGGAGTATAAGTAAATTAGGAGGGGGAAAAATAACATTACTAAAAAATAAAATGGTTTAACATTACAGCACAAATTGTACACTAAACCACAAAATTCATCAATTCAAAATTTACAAACCCTTTTTACGGCGGAATCCGGCGTTGACTGGCCGGAATTTGGACGGGAAGGAGCGATTTGTTGGATCGTACCTGCACACAATAAATGTATTACGAGACATTACCAGCATCCGCGCCCAACATCCGGACATAAAGTTGGATCAAATTACAGTAATGGCATTACTTTCTTCATCAGTACAGCTTCTTACTTTGTCTTCTCTCTCACCTTCTGAAAAATACCTAATTTTGCTCTTGCTCTGCGCCATCACCGTTTCTCTAATTTATCACTTCCTTTTTTTGGTCAATTTTGTTGTTCCCAAGATTTTCTGTTTCTGGGCTTTGATCGTGCGGTTATCTGCTGCTTGAAGGTGAGATTTTGTGGTTTTGCATTTCACTTTTGACCAGACAGTGATTTATTGTTTTCTTGAACAATTTGTTTTGTTATGGGGAGATATACAGATTATGTGTAGATTAAAATACTCTGAACAGAAGAGGAGAAGAAGAGTGGTTACTGATGGGGGTGGAGTGGGGGTGTTTTTCAGCTGTAGACTAGAATTTGGGGGTAATGCAATCTCTTTGAGGAATTGATAGTTTATACAAGAGAAAAGGAAGCAATCTTTACAGAAATGTGAACTTATTCAAGTTGGAAAACAGTGTTTCTGGGGAATTCATAGATTATTACTATGTATCTGGTTATCCCCAAAACCCAGTATTCAATAGCTTATTTATACAGGAAGTGAAGTGATCGTTTTTAAGTAGTATTTGACTGCCTAGTTAACTGATTTCATGGTTACTTAATAGTATATCAAGATTCAAGATGAGGCTGCTCTAATGTAGTCTCAAATCCAGTAAGTGTGCTAGTTTTGTAGCATTGTGGGGTTGGGACTTGTGTGCTATTTCTTGATTGTGGACTGATCATTAATTCATGATCAACACATTGTTATCTTTCTTCTCCAAAAATTTTACTGCTTGATGCAGTTGTGTTTGTTAAAGTTCAAAGCTTTTCTTTACTAATTTTGTTTGATTGTGTAAATTAGATGTATTCCACTACAAGTAGCTTCTGTATAAAACTATAAATTATAGATTGACATTGAATTAACATATACATAAATATGTTTTCTTGAATCAGTTTGTAGAATGCCTCCAAAACTTGACATTGCTTGGGATCATGCCACACCAGTTGGTGGTAACCGAAAAGTTGCACAATGTAATTACTGTGGAAAGATTATACATGGTATTACAAGATTAAAACAACACATTGCTCATGTACCAGGAAGGTCAGAAGCATGTCCAAATGCTCCAGAAATAGTTTCACAAATGCTGAAGAAACATATTACTCGGGGTAGAAATGAGAGAGAAAGAAATAGTCAAGCAGAAACTCTTGATGATGCTTTTGAAATGGAATCATATAAGCATTTGGATGATTTTTTTAGTGATGATGACAGTGATACTAATGTTGATTATGCTGACTATGAGGGATTGTCGGAGTTGGAAAAGTTGCAACTTAAGCAAGCCATGGAAGAGAGCCGTCACACAGCTCGTAAGGAGGAAGAGGAACGTAAAAAATTTGCTTTGGCAGTTTATTCAATCAAGACACCCTCAACTGGTATTTATATTTCATTCAGGATTATAACTAGAAATAATATTTGACCCCATAAATTCATATTTACATCTTCCATCTTGCTTTTTTTTTTTCACCTTAGGTAATGATAGTGCTGGTCCTTCAAGTAAATCAAAATCCGGAACAAAGCGTGCACGCTCTTGCAGCAACAGTATGTTTAACATTCTAGTAAAGCTGATAAATTATATTATGTCTTCTTATATAATATATTCTCTTATAAGAGCTATATCATCTGTTAAATGTCAAAGTATTAGTTTTATTGTCTTTATATGCTAGCCTTACTATTATAGTTATATAGATCATTCTGATCACTGATGAGTTATTCAGTGTGATAAAATTTCCATACATTTGTCATTTTGATGGTACAACTGCGTTTATCTTGCAAAAAAAAGTCTGTCTTTAAGTCTTAACTATCTCATTTATTCAGGAATGGATAAAACACAAATTTTTGAGCTGCAAATTGAAGAACTGAAAAAGGAATTAGATTTTCAAAAACAAAAGGTGAATGATGTTGAACAAGAAAATGAGAAGCTGAAGAAGGACTTGTTGCATATGCAAGAAGAACTTGAGCGCCAGTCTAAAATGGCTGATGAAAAGAATCCAGATGTCCATGAACTCAAAGCATTACTGCTTCAGAAGGAAACGGTAAGCTAATCAATTGCTACTTGTGCTTGGTAGTTGCATTGAGAGAGCAAGTTTTAGTAGAACATTGTCCATCTTATCATTTATTCCTAATGTTATTTAAGTTAATTGATATATACAGAATATTTATCTTTGCAAAGATCAGTGACTATTGTTTCTTCACCCTGTTTCAAGGGGTCCTAGTAAAGGAAGATTTTTGGACCCGTTCCATTCCTGATACTAAAGATGTTTCTTAATGATTCCTTTAATATCAATAGAACTTGTATCCTCATCATGGCATCTTTGCATTTTATGTAAGATAATATGTCTTGTAGTATTTTCAAGAAGCATGGAGGATAGATTGACGTGGTCATAGATTGGAGTTGTATTTTTCAGTTGATAATTGAATATGATGCACTATGGAATTTGATAGGAATGTAATGTTTTAAAGTTGAAGTCCCATTTCTTTATCAGGAAGCTTCTTATCCTGTGTCGTTAAGATAAACTTTTTACGAAGATGGCATTTCCATCTCTTTTTATACCATTTTAAGTTCAGGAGATCAATGAATTGAAAAAAACACTAGCTGACAAAGAAGATGATCTTCATGATGCGGAAGATCTAAACCAGACTCTTATACTGAAGGAGCATATGAGTAATACTGAACTGCAGGAAGCCCGCAAAGAATTGATCAGTGTAAGTCTTTCCATACACAATTTTATAGGCTGCATATGCGTGAAACATAGATATCAGCTATACCTTAGATAAGTATATTACCTGCTGTTCTCAAGCAGGTGTGGCCTGATCTTATGGGTAGAACTGAAGTTGGTGTAAGGAGGATGGGTGAAGTTGATCAGGAACCTTTTCAAACCGTGTGTTTACGTAGATTTGGTCGGCAAGATTGGGAGGTGAAAGCTACAGAACTGAACTCTCTGTGGCAGGAGAAGGTGAACAACCCCAACTGGCACCCTTTCAAAAAAATTCACAAAGATGGAAAATGGCAGGTATGCTTCTTTTTGTCTTCTCTTTACTGACTTTCTCAGAGTTACTTGACTCGATGGTTTAGCTGCATGTAGTAGATAGCACCGTATCAAGATAGACATCATAAAACGTTATTCCGCTACTTTTTTTAAGAAAACAAACAAATATATTTTACTGATTATGAGAGTTTCTTAGAATATTTTCACAGTAAACATTTGGTAGCTTCATATTATTGATCCCATTTCTTAATGGAGAAAACATAGATGGCGGGATGCCTGTGATAACCCCTTTCAATCTCCAAATGCATATACATGTACAAAGGTCTTCTGCAATTCTCATCTTTGAAAACCATCCATTAGTCTTGGCTTTATGATTCCTACCCCATCTCTAAATATTATTGTAACACTACTTTTACCAGTCATGCTCTAACTAGGAATATCTCTAGTATCCCTTAAATACATCCCTTCATGTGTTATGTAAATATACATTGATCAATAATAAAATTCGCTCTAGAAATTCTTGTTCTCATCTTGGCCTCATTTCAAGAACCTTGATATTCTATTTCCCCATATGGTTTATCTGCTTATATGCAGGAAATAATCGATGAAGACGACAAAACCCTGAGAGAACTGAAATATCAATGGGGCGAAGCGCCTTACAAAGCGGTCACTGCTGCCCTGCTGGATTTGAACGAATACAATCCAAGCGGACGATACGTACTTCAAGAACTGTGGAACTTTCAGGCTAGAAAGAAGGCCACTTTACAAGAAGCAGTCCAATGCATGATTCAGCAGTTAAAGGCTCTCAAGACTTCCAGACATGTACGTTGATCAATCCCAACATGTAACCCAAACCAAAGTGTATTAGCTACATGTAAATATTAGCATGAGTTTCAAGGGATATTTAAGGTTTTGTTGAGTTAAGCACTTTAGGGTGGTCAATTGTCTCTATGTTTTGTGAACATTCTACTTATGGAGTAATGTATCATGGAGATATTGATGTAGTTTAACTGAGTACTCGCACTTAGTATCCCGACAAGTTTTACTTTATTTTCAATTTTTCATACCATCAATCGAAAATGATATATGTACACTCATCTGTCACATGCTATCAATAGTTTTTCAATATTGTAAAATTTTCTTGAATTATTTTAAAATTTTGTGTTTTTTTTTCATTATTTATATGAATCTTTAATGATACTCTGTATTTCTTTTATCCTTGTAAGCATGGAGATCACTAGTTTTTTTTTTTGAGTTTTTTTATGGGGTCAAAGTTGAGGTAGAAGAAGGAGAGGAGGTGAGTTCCCACAAGATAAAGTTTTTCTTGTGGGATTCAGTAAGGAAAAAATAAAATAAAATAAAATTTGGTGGGTCTAGCATAAACTTATGTGTTTTTTTTTCCTCTTAACAATATTTGATATTTCCCTATCCTCCTTCGAAGAAGGTGAAGAAAGATAGGAGGGCTTTGGAGCGGTGGCTATGCCATTTTTATTTGCGTATATCCACGAACAGAGGATAATCTAGGATGAAGACGTATTACCATGATATAGTACATTTAGTAATGTCCACATATATTTATTCACAACAATTATATGTTTGATAGTAAATTATAATTGAAGGAATACACACACGTATATAGGAAAAGGAACATATGAGAACTTGTTTCCAAGATAAAATTAAGAACCAAACTTAGTCGTCTATATGGTCATATCTAACGGTTCTAGACCAAAGAGGGAAAAAAATCGTCGTGAAATTTTGATAATTTTCTCAAAGTTTAAAAGTGCACTTTTCAAGACTATATTGTGCACTTTCAAATACTATACTATGCATTTTTTGTCAGTTTAAAAATGCAGTACACTTAGAACACCTTTTCATGTTAAGTTCATGGTTTGGTTTAGTGTATCACTTTTAAGTTTGGTTTATTAGTCGATTTCAAAAAAAAAAAAAAAGTTTGGCTTATTAGTTCACTTTTTATTGCTTAAGGTTTAGTATTTACAGTTACGTTTAAGATTTAGATTTTTTTTAGAAAGGTTTTAGGGTTTATCCAGAAATGCACTATATACAATTAAAAATTAAATTAAGTTAAAAATCATAATGCCACCACATTTATTTATCAAATTGCATAAGATCCATTATATTTTTCTACATTGACATGTGAGATTGAAGAAAAATATTTATTAATTGAAGTGAATGCTACTTTATTTTCTTCTCTTGGACTAGTTGAACCTTGATATTCTTGTACGAAGTAAGAATATCCACCACCTACTTTATTAATAGAGAAGCTTCCCATGATGCTTGACAAGTGTGTAGACTTGGTTGCCCTCTATATCCACCATCTATGTATCCCCTTCGGCCTTCACCCACACAGCTACCTCACATCCCCTTTTGTACTTCGTACGCCCTCCTATGCCATGCACCACCCATGACCATGACCATGCCTGCGGATATACCCCCGCGGGTTAGGGTGTCGGAGGCATTTCGCCATTGTGGCCGCGCCACAACCAAGGGAGCCCGATGAGCTCCATCATTGGCCATGTGACAACTGGTTGGGGGTGGTTCCACCCCCCCCCCCCCCCCATAGTGGTTCGCACCCCTTTTCCCCTTTAACATGCCACCATGTCTTCCTTACCGCCTCTTTAGGCCACCATGCCTTCCTTAACGACTTTCTTGGGCCATCATGTCATCTTTACCATTTCCTTAGGCCACCATGCCTTCCTTACCACTTTCTTGAGCCACTATGCTTACCACTCGTTGGCCACCATGTCTTCCATACAATCTCCTTGGACCACCATGACTTATTACGTTGCCCATCATGTCTTACTTATCACATCCTTGCCTTGGGCTGCTATGTCTCCTTCACCACCACCACCACCCCCGCATTGCCTTGGGTCGCCATGCCTCTTTCACCCCTATTGCATTGGACTGTCATGCCTCTTTCACATCATTGGATGAGCTCAGATCAATGGCTGAAAATCAATGAAAAAAATATGGTGGCATTTTTATAATTTTCATGCACCAAGTATATTTCTGTGGTACGCTAAGTGCTAGGTTTGACAATGGGTCAGAGAGGGCTACATCATATCCCTCACCCGACCCACCTTATTTTCTCCACCCACCCCCACCCCACCGATGCGGGCGCCCACTACAAGTACCTATCACTTATCATCTTATTATTTTAAAAAAAATAATATTTAAATTACTTACATATAATAAAATAATAAAATTCATTAGTTATACTAAAGCATAAAATGATATAAATATTTAAATATAATAACTAAGTTATTATTTTTTAAAAATAAATTTAGTAGTTTAAATATATAAATAGTAAAAAGTTACACGGAGTTGTAGAAATTTTTATAAATTACTACATACTAGTACTTATTTGACTATTTTATACACACACATGGTGGGTCAGGTGAGGTTCTAGACGGGTTTTGTACATAGAACCTGAATCCAACCCGACCCATCGCAGGCTTACATTTTTAAGACCCACCCTGACTCACCACCCTCTATCACCCAAAAAAATCTGACCCATGGGAGATGAATTCAGGTGAATATCTGCAGGGCGGATTGAAATTATGTCATCCCTACTAAGTGCTGATTTGTGGTGCACTAAGTCTTTCTTAGCATTTTTGTATCACCCAGAATGAATGGGTGATCTGTAAAGTCTTTCTGAAAAATAAAATGGAAATTTATGTGGTAAACTGCTGCGAAGAATTGAGACCTTCAATAATGATGCATCCATTGTTACTGGTCATATTGCAGACAATACAATCTCTTGCCATGGCTTCAAAGACTATAAATGTAAGCAAAAGCCAATTAATAGCCGCAGATCTGGAGGTGAAAAAATCACTTTATGTCACTAAACCACAAGATCATTAGCAAGCAAGTATAGTTTAGACATTTGTTAACTTTATAATAATGATGATGCATCAAACTATGTTTTATTTTTGACAATAACAACTTGTATACATAATTGAACCATTTTTCTATATAGTTAGCAGATGGCATCTCTATGATGCAAAAAGTGGCATTAAGCATGTTCTAGGAGGCTTTCAAGATCAACAATTCAATTTGGATGTAGAGAATGGTATGCATTCAAGTTCTATAACCACAATCACAACTACCTCAACACTTCGGGTAGGCACGGGTTGAGTTCATGTTCAACCTGCATCTAAATACGTTATACGAAAATTTTTGGCCCTTGTATTTTTAAATATGAAGACCGAACTGAGAATTAACAGGCTCTTTTTGGGTATATCATGTCGGGTGTATTTCACGTTCAGGTAATTAACCCAAAAGTATAAATCTTTTAAAAAATTTCTGAAATTCTAAATGGTTTGAGTTATACAAGTATTGGAAATAAAGTACTAAGAACCCCTATTACATCAAAATGCATTGAGAAAATAAATAAAGAAAATAAAATTCTAAAATAAACGTAAAAGATCTAAATTAATAATCACAACCAAAAACTTTAATAACATTACAACAATTTAATGATCTAATAAAATAATTATTACAAACATAGAGTATAAATAACCAAAAAAAAAAAACAAAAACAAAACAAAAAGATAGTGAAAATGCTTGGCAAGGTGAGTCAAAGTTGTTCATGGTTGCCTCACACTGCCGCTAGTAAGACTCGGTTCCTGGTCCTTGTTACCAAACTTCACCATTCTGACCAGTTGAACTGCCCATGCGGATAATCTGTCATTTTTTGGTAGAACAATTCATGGATATATTTGAACCAATCTCACAGTTATTTGAAGAGAGAAATGGTGTGGCAAAATAAATGTAATATTAGATTGATTTGCAAATTCCAGTAGTAGCATTGCAGTATAAACAAACTATCCAAAAAGTAGGAAAAAGCATAAAGTACATACTAAAACATAAAGTACATTATTCTAATTCATAAAATATATTATTTTATTATAGAAATTCCATTATTCTAACACATGAAATATATTATACATTATTCTAACTCATAAAATACATTATCTTACCCCAGAATTTTTATTATTCTAATTAACACATAAAGTATATTATTCTAACTCATAAAATACATTATCTTACCTCAAAATGTTCATTATTGTTAACACGTGTGCTGAACAAAAAAAAATATAACATCAAAATAACGTCATTTTGGATCGTGGTCTACATAGTTATGTGAATCACTATCCACACAATAATTTTCCTTAAGCAACTAAGCCAAAATATCTTTTACCAATACAATGCTTACAATATTTAAATGAGATCAGGGGAGAAAAGATCACTTAAATCAACCTTAATGCACATGAATTTGGCTAGATCTACTTATTTACAAATAAAAATTGTTTTGTTTTGCTAGATTTCCATATTGAAAATATGATAAATGTTAAAAATTTAAAATGACAGGAATAATATATAATTAATGGAGAACCAGAGATGAAAACACCCGAATTCATATTCAAAATCTCACTCACACACATATAAACAAATATACAAATATACAATAATACCACAAAAAAAAAAAAACCCAACAACAACAACATAACAAACTTCAATATTTATACTCACCTTATCTCCTTTGAAATGTAAGTAATAGCCTATAGTAGATAAGATTCTTTACTTTCAGAGTGTCAATCAAGGGCTCAAAACTCACTGAACATTGCATGAGATCAAACACACAAATTATATAAACACTATTTAGCTCCTATATTAGAACATATAATAAAAAATCAAATTGCAGCAACCATTTTAATACAATAATAGATATATTCATCAATATCAAAAATTCACAAAATTCAAGAATTAAGAATTTAGCAGTAGATTAATAAATTCATAAATTCAAGCATTATGACTAATAGTTTATTCATAATAAATTTATAAAATTCATAAAAGCCATAAATTCAAGAAAGTTTAAACAGAATTTTTCTTTTCTGCAAAATTTAAGACTTCAAAATTAAAGTATATTCATATATAATCACAATCACATTTTCACAATTCCAAATTTCATATACATATTGATGGTTTTATTGGGACCACGTCCACCATAAATCGAGTAGAACAATATTGAATGAAATAGGAAACTAATAATATTAATTAATATACATTATTCATTGTTTTCTTTTTACACTATCTTGTAATTAAATATCAAAGTTATACTAAAAAATAATTTTATATATTTATTTACCAAGTATTATGTAAATAAATAATAGGGAGCTAGTAAATAAATAAATAATGAAATAATGAGCCAACAAGTAAATAGTAGTAAAGAATACCCAACTACGTTGCCACTACTAAAAATAATTTTATATATTTATTTACCAAGTATTATGTAAATAAATAATAGGGGGCTAGTAAATAAATAAATAATGAAATAATGAGCCAACAAGTAAATAGTAAAGAATACCCAACTATGTTGCCACTAAGACTTGAATCCAGGCACACCAGCAAAAGGAAGGGAGACCTGACCACTCAGCTAAGAAGTGAATCGTAATATGAGGGATGATCTACTTGGACCAGACCCCCCTTTTATACTGTTGTCTGTTGATGGATCCCCTGGCACCTTCCACACTTGTAAGACATCAAAATGACGCCAACTCCCTACCAGACACGCGTCCCACGTCTTCTCGCCACGAAAGCCCCCGCCATCCACGTACCAGAGTGTCCGGTCAAACCCCCAAGGAATAGGGTGTGAAAGACACGCGCGGACACGCACCCGGGCGTTACCGCCCGGATGCCGTGGGGCACAGCGGCCCCGAGTTGCGATCCCCCACGGCGCCCCCCTCTGGGGCAGTGCTGGCGAGTGGCACCCCTGCTCCTCCGTCAATCAACTTCCTGGCTTGCACCCCTCCTCTGTTGGGACTATCTTGAGTCTAAACGGTTTCTTATCTGCTTCAAGAGATTGGACAATGATAATTACATGATACTTATCCATATAAAACATCTTCTCAAGTCTTTCATTTCAAATTGCATCTAGTGTGAGCAAAATTTGTTTACCAAAAATAAATACTTGGTTATGCTAACTAGTAAAAAAATCTTCTAGATTTTGATAAATTGGTGTGCCCTCCCTAGATCTAGGGTTTCATGTGAAGAAAGGAAACATACTATATTTCCCTAACTACTATTTATATACTATCCATATATTTCAGGTATCCAGTTCGATTCTAACATTTTAAACGTCAGACCCAAACTTAATAGCTACCCTTCAACAAATCAATAATGGGGTTGGACCCAATCAGGTCAAAACAATCGGGGTTAACCCAAAATCTGCCCAACCCTACTCGAGATAGTACTAGTTTGTATGTAAGAGTGGGGTAAGGTTGTGGTAAGACACTACTAGGTTGTGGATAAAAGTGAGTATTATATACAAATACAAGTTTTGAAGAGATACAATAAGTTGGAAGCTAGAGAGATACTTGAAGGAAGATGGAGTCGATGTGAACTTAATGGTGTCTGACTTTATGATACTAAGTCCAATTTTAAAATAAATAAATAATCAATTTAAATCCTTTTGTTTCTTATTACATATGTTTATACATTTTTTAAAAAAATTTAAATTGACCTCATCAAAATATATAGAATTATGGTTATATTAAGCAATTAAAAACAAGACTAATTTTTGCATAACATTTTTTTCTCTATTCTTATAAATTTTAATTGTGATTTAAAAATTATGTATTAGCATTATTATTCACACCTATATATATAGCATTTGCCTTATTAGTGAACATATAGGATTTGCTTGAAACAATATATGAGATTTGATCATATAAAATATTGTAAGAATGCTTATAATGACTTTGAATATTCTATAGAAAAAACCTCATAAAATGTTTTTCCTTGATAAAATAAGATAAAATACATACTTGGAGCTAGGTAAACTTATTGTTTAAGTCTTCGATTTTCTTAGTTATTCTTGTACTGAAATGATTTAATTTTTTAAATTTAAAATGATCAATGAATGAAAGAGAGCTAAGATACTTATACCAATTCTTATCATCCTCATTATATAATCTTTTTTTTTTCATAATTTAGTTTAAAATTAAATTTGTTGCATTTGTTGAAAAACTTTAAAATTATTCATAATAATAATAATAATAATAATACATAAATATACAAGAAGTTGCTACATTGTATACAATTAAAAATTATAGTGAAGAACATCGTAATTGAAGAGCTGCCAAATGAGTAGATTCCATCCTATTCTCTATTTGTGTGCAAGTCATTAGTGTCTCTATGAAATGGGTAGATAGAAATATTTCTGATTTTTTAAAATGAAGAAGAATAATATTAAACTAGTACATTGCCCCAATAAATTTAAATATTAACTTTGTCACTGCCTTCAACCCCACCCCATTACCTTAGGCTGTCATGCCACTTTCACCCCTTTGCCTTGAGCATCCCTTGTCTCTTTTTCTCTTTTAAATTCAACGGCTTCACTATTTTTAGACCAAAACCTTCATAATAAAAAGAAAATGTTATTTTTTCTGTATTTTTTTTAATATTTTTCTTTTATGATGTAACTTATAGTCATTGGGTGTCATAAATTGGTTGAATTCATTTATTTTTAATTAAACATAAAGTAATTAATTAGGTATTATCATGTAAGAGGAAAATAAGATTAAAAATTTTAAAAGAGGTATGTTGCATTACTCATAATAAAATGTGCTTTGCGGTCCTAGAGCCCATCATAATCCTATCTCTAGACTCACTCGACATAAAAATTAGAGGTTGTGAGACACAGACAAATAGGGAGTATTGAGGAATCTGATCCGTCGGTACTCTCAGCTCAACGGAGATAACGATGCCGCAAGTCCCCTCGTTTCTTTCGGCAACTTCTACGCCTTTCTGCATCTTTATTTATCTATTTGTTTTAGTTTTTTATTTAATAAAAAAATTGTACTTTCCCTTTCCGTAACTGACACCGTCAAAACTCAAAATCCCATAAGTCTCTTTCCACTCTGTTTTTGGAAGTGCACACTAGTCGATTCAGAAGAAGAGTTTGAGCTTGGAATAATTATGGCAAAATTTACTGTGCATCATGGTCTATGTAGTATCATGAATCATGAAGAATGAATTATTTTAATTATACTTCAGTTTAATTTGATTATATTGATATTTTTTTTTTAATTTTATGGCATCTCAATAAGTCATGAATTAACAAGTTATTGAACAAACTCAAATTAAGTTTTACCTGCAAGCGACACAAGCTTACAACCTAGTTGTACTAGACATATTTTATTCTGTTCAAAATTTGATATATTGATTTATTACAATTTTAATGAGAAATTTATTCTGAGTGAAGTCCACTAGTATTTTTTTGATGCGTAAATAGTGTTCAATATTTTGTTTAGTTTGTGCTCGATCAATTAAACATGGCTAGCCATTGCTAACGCATGGGTGGATGGTGGTAAACACGGATGAGTCGTTCATGTTGCCTAATGAGCCCACGGGATGTGGGAGGAGTAATGAGAGATCACAGAGGAGAATGGGTGGCTGGCTTTAGCTGCATGATGAGAACGAGCCATATTGTCGAAGGGGAAGCTTGGGCAGTGTACAAGGCGCTACAATGAGTCTAGGAGAGGAAAATTATGAGGGTGTGGCCAAGGTTGCGGTTAGGAAGAGCTGTGACTGGATTGAATTTGGGAGACCCTCGAGCGATGTTGTTGGAAGCCTTGAGAAGGACAGAACTGATGTCGTACTATATATGAGCTTCAAGAGAATTACGAGAATTGGGCACTAGCCTGGTTTTGGGGTCCCCCTTCCCATATCTAAAAAAACATGGCTAATTATTGTATCATTGAAAAAAATATTTCTAACTCTCTAGCACTCCAAGATAAAATTATGATTGATTATTAGATGTCTTGATTTTTTTGTTTATTGTTTGCGGATCCAAGGCCAATGTTTTAGGAATATATATACATACATATATATATATATGTGTGTGCGCGCGCGCACACTTCTTATATTTGACTCTTTTTTTTTTGTGACAATTTAGAGTACAATTAACATTTTCCTTTTTGTGAGATTATTTTATTAGGAGCACGGACCCGCTGGATTTATGTTTATATATATATATATAAAAGAAAACATGATATGTTCAGATAATCAGATTGCTTCTTTTCTTAGTAATCAAGACATGAAATGTACGGATAATAATGATACTTTGGGTAGAGAAATATGTTTCTAATTACTTTAAAAACTTTTGATAATATATAAAAAAGATTTGCAAGAACAGTTTAAAAAATGGCACTTTTGTATCACACAAGAAATCCCGCCGGAAGCATAAAGTTGAAGCATTCATATTTTATTTATTTATTTAGTTTTAATTTTATATATTAAATATAGAGACAAAGCCACTATTATTTATTTATTTATAAATTAATTACCAAAATAATCTATGATTATAGCGAAAAACTAATTTGGTCTTTGATTTCTTTTTTTTCTTTTTTTGCCTAATTAAGTCTTCAAGTTTAAAAATCTTAACCAATTTAGTCCTTCGTTTATTTAGCCACCATACGTCCGTTTATTCGGGACCAAATTGGTAAGTTTGATGTCAATGGGTCATTTCGATAATCACATGCACTATTTTCTCTCTTATTAAACTAAGGAGTTAATTATCGAAATAGTCTCTTGATTATAACAAAATTACCAATTTGGTCATAAGTGAACGGATATCACGGCTAAACAATGGAGGACGTACGACGACCAAATTGGTTAAACTTTTCAAAGTTAAGGACTTAATTAGCCAAAAAAAAAAAAATTCAACGATCAAATTGGTAATTTTATTATAGCCAACTGAGCCAAGTGATCATTTCGGTAATTAGTTAATTATTTATTTATTTACTATTTTTTGAATCAAATGTGAGGAATCAACTCAACTCAAGCATCATTTTAGATGTGCCTTTCAGTAATTGTTTTGAATCAAATGTGGCACTTTTGCTCAGGTAATCAAATGTGCCTTAAGCTTTATCCATTCTCCAAAATATTGATCTCAAAAATATTAATTAATATTTAAATATTTGAGAAAATATAAGGACTTATCTCAAATATATTATGCTATTGTTATGTTTAGTTTCATACTCCAATCACAATGATAATACTTCAAATTCACACATGTGATTTGACTAAATCTTATCAAATAATTAAATTAAGAGCGAATTCTTTTTTTGGCCCTACGGTTATTGGCGATTTCCTATTTTAGTCCACTTTAATTATTTTTGCCACATTGAGACCACATTTATTAAACGTGTTCCACATTTGGTCTAGCGTTAAGTTTTCCGTCTAATGGCCGTTTGTGGCAAGGCTAATTTTGTCTTTTTACGCCGGTCTCATCTCTTTACCCTTTCTTCGCATCCGAGACTATGTTTGACTAAGGAATTCACTCGGTCATAGGCCATTTTGGGCGCGATAGACCATCATTGGAGGTGATTAAAGCAGAGTTGTGTGCGAACCTTCGTATTGTGGGCGAGATGTCTGTTGGATCGCTAGATGCAAGAACTATTCTGGTTCGATTGACCTCGGATGAAGATTGGAGGAAATTACTGATGAGAAATCGTGCTGTAATTGCCGGAGCGAATGTGTGGTTCACTAGATAGTCGCCGGATTGGAGGCCATGGCAAGACTCACCTTTGATTGTATGGATTCGTCGTCCCCCGAATCTCCCATTACATTTATTTGATTTTGGTGTGTTGAGAAGGATCTGCGATCCGATTGGGGAGGCTCTGGCCCTGGGCACGGCATCAGAGAGGCGATCTAGGCCGAATGTTGTGTCGGTGAGGGTGGAGATTGACCTGCGTAAACCTCTGTTAAAGAGAATCTGGATTGAGATTGGGGGGGATGGAAAAGGTTTCTGGCAGCGTGTTGATTATTATTATGTGCCAAATTATTGTACTGCTTGTAGTAGAATTGGGCATGAATTGAGTACTTACAGGAAGCAGGTGAACGTGGAGATTGATGAGCATGCTTTGAGCATGACAAAGAGACGAGACTGGCGTAAAAAGATGAAATTAGTCCGGTCACAGATGGCTATTAGACGGAAAATTTAACGCTGGACCAAATGTGGAACACGTTTAATAAATGTGGTCTCAATGTGACAAAAATAATTAAAGCGGACTAAAATTAGATAATCGCCAATAACAGTAGGACCAAAAAAAGAATTCACTCTTAAATTAATTAAGCAAATAACATAGCAAGTTAGTTAATCATCATTTTGGTCTCTAATTGTTTCTCAACTGTCAATGTAATCTATAATTTTTAATTTCAACCAATTTAATCCTCGAATTGTTTAAAATTTCGTCAATTAAACTCTTTTAGGGACCAAAATGGTAATTTTCATATTTTTAAAATTTCGTCAATTTGGTCCCTAAAAGGGTTTAATTGACGAAATTTTAAACAATTCGAGAATCAAATTGATTGAAAATGAAAACTAAAGACTACATTGACAATTAGGAAACAATTGAGAAACCAAATTTTGATTTCGCCTAACATAGCTCAAATCAATTCATACAATTAATTGATGTGTAAGTTTAAATACCACAATTACAATGTTACCTACTATATATTATTAGCTCGAATTTTTCATGTTTACAATCACAAAACACAAAGATTTGACTTATTTTAAATCAATTATATTTTATTGGAATAAGGTGCAAATTGACCACTAAACTTAACCTAAAAATGTAATTAGACCACTGAACACTCTAAATACATGCAATTTCACTCAATAGTAGGTTACCATCCATTTCATCAGGTAACCTACTTACGTGAACGGTGAGTTTGCATTTTTAAATAATTTTTAATAATAAATTTAAAAAAAAAACAAAGCAGCGTCGGGGTGGCCGGCGGCCACCCCTTCCCCTCCACCTCGTCTATCTCTCTTCGCCTCCGGCGGAGACGAAGGAGGGGACCTGTCTCACGCCATCCTCCTCCTCCCC